>NW_015374090.1:31147-121303 GCF_001272555.1 Dufourea novaeangliae | reverse complement strand
GAGCGGTTCGTTGCTCACCACTCACTATTCACCATACAATAAACCTAGCCATTTTCGTTTGATTCCTGTACACTGTACGTGGAGAAGATACAGTGTGTACACATGTGTGTTATCGCGACGAAAACGCGCTACTCTTACTTTATTCAAGTTGATGGAACTGTACCGCGTACGTACACCGTCGTACCTCGTCGAAGGCAACTTGGACCGAACAACCACCGCCTTCGTTTAACGGACGCCACGTAAGCCACGTTACTTTCGACTCGTTTAGAAAAAGGTTTGCTAGACGCGGATCATCGATTTTCCGAGAAAATAGGGAGGCTGGTTTCCAACGATTACACGAGTGACCGATCCACGAAGAAAAGCTTGCTTGCCACAGAATCTATCATACATGTATCTATGTATGTATACATACATGTACCTACGACACCACCTGACGGAACCCTGCTGCTGCTGCTGCTGCTGCTACTACTACTACTACTCCCTTGTCTTCCCGCCATCCACCTTTTTTCTCTCCTACTATCGGTCTTGTTATATCGGTTCAGCCAATGTTACGAGGGAATCATCGCTCTGTTTAGTCGACGTCAGCCAACGAGCTGACCTCGACGCGATGCCAACGGTTCGACGCTCGGACATTGGTTAACGTGTACATACATATACGTATACGTGTATGTAGACACGTGCTCACTTAAAAATTGTAATATTTATTACACAACGCGTTGAAAATGAAACGGTTATTTGTCGGACGAAATGAAATTGATTTTTCGACTGAAGGAAACG
Source organism: Dufourea novaeangliae (assembly GCF_001272555.1). NCBI lineage: Eukaryota > Metazoa > Arthropoda > Insecta > Hymenoptera > Halictidae > Dufourea > Dufourea novaeangliae. The sequence continues at coordinate 120,526 of NW_015374090.1, read as the reverse complement.
CTGCTGCTGCTGCTGCTGCTGCTGCTGCTGCTGCTGCTGCTGCTGAGAGTAACCACAAGAAACACAACGCCCTACGGACTATATCTATACAAACTATACAGAGAGACTGCAACGTCCAGTGGCATTTTAATTAAGGTTATACGCGTCGTTCGTGGCGGTTTACCGCAGCGTTTAAACTTACAAAGCGATACATCCGACTCGATGATACGCTAGCTAACCCGGCCTCGAAGACGGGAAGAACGGTTCGAGCATTTCCGTTTCGACAGATTGCTCAAGTTCGTCCTATTGCAAATTGTTTGTTTTCTACCGATACCGGTGGATCCGCGTTTTAAAACTTTTCACACGCGTTTCTCTGTTGCAGGATGATCGTTCGTTCAAGCCTGCTGTTGGCAGCGACGATCGTGTTCACGTTCGCCGACGATTCCTCGTCGAACAGCCTTCTGTCCGAGAAACGCGGCCCGATGGGCTTTCAAGGAATGCGCGGTAAGAAGGATTTTGCATCGTTGGAACACGACCAATTGTCGAAACGGACACCTATGGGCTTTCAGGTATACATATATGTAGAAAATCAATTTTCCGAGGATTCTTGGAAAAATTCACGATTTTTCCGTATAATCATCCCCGTATCTCACAGGGGATGCGAGGAAAGAAGGATTCGATAACGGGTGAAATTCAACACGAACTTCTCTCGGAAGACGCTAATAAACGGGCACCAATGGGTTTTCACGGTTTGAGGGGTAAAAAGGATAGTACCAGTCCTTACTTCGATGATTCGTACGTTCCGGTTCCGGGCAACATGTACGAGAAGAGATCGCGCTACAAACAGGATGAACATTATAAACGCGCTCCGATGGGATTTCAAGGGATGAGGGGCAAGAAATCTCTCCAAGAGGTAAATGCCTGTATTGCGTATCGATTGAAATATTCTTCGAAATATATACATATACTATAGATATAGATATAGATATAGTATATGTATATGTAAGTAGATAGCTGTTTCGTTGTTACTCTTTATTTATTGATTGTACCGTTACCAAGCGGGTAAAAATACTTGCTGTCTTGGTCTGACACGATATGTACCCCGTGTTGCGTTGCGTGTAACACGGACAGATCTCGAATGAAATTGAGAAGCAGACTGGGACAGAGTTGGAAGATTCGAAAGGTGCGGAAACGTACTCGTTCGATTATTCGGAAGACTACGAGACGAGAGTGCCAGCGACGGGATATCAGCAAGGTGTGCTGCGCGACAAGAAAAACAACGAAATCGTCGTCGGGGAATGGGAGAAAAGGGCTCCCATGGGATTCCAAGGAATGCGTGGCAAAAAAATCATTCTCGACGCGATACAAGAACTAGAGAAACGAGCAGCGATGGGTTTTCACGTTAGTATTTTCATACGGTTCACCCGTAGCTTCTCAACCCTAGCTTCCGAATCGATGCTTCCTTTCTTCGATGTTATTCTATCGGAACTTGTACCTAAACTTGGCAGGGAATGCGTGGTAAAAAGGATACATTTGTTAATTACGCCGACTACCCGATCGGTCCGTTCGGTTACGCGAAGAGGAGTGCGGAGGACTTTGACGAGGGAGAAGTTAGCGAATCGTTCAAGAGGGCTCGGATGGGTTTTCACGGAATGAGAGGTAAAAGAGACGCAACGCGGATTTACGGGAGCAACGCGGGCATCGGAAGAACAACGATAGGCCATCAAGGTAATGGACTATCAAGACATTCTTGCGATTTTTCCTTTCGTTTCTTTTCGCTTACGACTTATTTGTCGTCTCTGCAGGAACCAACGACCGAGGAAACCAAGTAGTCGCGTATGAGATTGAAAAACGATCGCCCCTCAGGTATCTTGGAGTTCGGGGTAAAAAGAATCCACGATGGGAGCTTCGGGGAAAGTTCGTCGGAGTGAGAGGGAAGAAATCATCGTCGGTACAAGACCGGCTTGTCTTCTAACGCGTTCTTCTATATTCTATATTCGATGTTCTATGTCGTCGAAACGAATAAATTGCGATTAAAAAATCCTCAAGGTCAATAGGTAAAATCCAACGATGCGCGCATTCGCATACCGCTCCGTATCCGTACCTACACATTGTCCATGTGTCTATGTAGTCGGGCCAACTTGAAACAAAACTGTACAAACAAACGAATTTTCTCTATCTTACCACCGTGTTATTTTCCTTTTTCTTTCAGATATTCAGCGATTGTATTGCGCCGTTTGTCGGTGACGATGATTCCAACGGCACCGATATAACGGCAGCGTAATATATTGGACTTTCTGTTTCAACTTATATTCAAAAGTTGTCCCACTTAACAATGGAAACGCAAGAGCAAGGTATATCACGATTTTCCTCACCGGTCTAACGTCTACGGTCGTCTTCGTTCTCGTCGTTTACACTACATCCCGGTCTTTTCCTACCAGACAATGTTTCGTGTCTGCAATTCGAAATACTAATAAATAGAAAAATAAACACTTATTTCCATGTAATATTCGTTTCGTTTACATAGTAAGGATTAACGATACATAGCAAGGATTATCATGTACCAAATCTAATAATTACCTTCGACATCGATCATAAAGTAGCCTATTTTTTTCTGTTACTACACGCTTGAAACTTTTCACACCAACTGACCGCCAACCGACACCCACGTCACTTCGTCTTCGAATCTCCTTCTTTTGTAAGAACGCCAGGAAATCTGAGCATACGAAAGAAACAAAGATGTATTGTCGTGATAGATAGGAATTCTATTTTTCTCTGCACATTCAAGTATCGATATGTGCATAAAATAAACGTTATTGATAAAATAACAGAGTATACTATGTTTCGTTAACAGTGTGGTTCGAACGAATACAATATCGGTGCAACAATTATACAAATCGATCTTATTTTCGACCTTCGACGTTCGATATCTTTTTATCTTTAAAAATAATTGAGCAGATTTCTTCTCTACTATTTCCTGTATATATAATTTATTTATTATTATACATTTATATAGATTTCTTATTATTATCATGATCATGATCATCATCACCATCGTCGTCGAAAAGGACGAGTTTTCATCTTCGATAACTTTTAGTATCTGTGTAATCATTACTTTCCATACTCAACCTTCATTGTGAATGATTTATGACTTCGTATCCCTACGAGATTTTCCACGTATACAAAGCATTTTCGATGAATCAAAAAACAGTTATGTTACAACTACTTATCGTATAAGAAATATTTTGTGGATACATTTTATGTCTCCGTTTACCGACAAATAACCAAATACATATCAATACAAGCAACGTATTGGTTTTATCATTTATTGCTGGGACCGATACTTACATCGCAATATCGTATTAAATTACAATTATTCACACTGAATTCAATAAAAAATATTAAACGACACTAGCGATGGAGAGTTAACGAAGATACAAATAGTGTAAATGATTCGATGTGAAAGGTATCTAATAATACATCCTTGATGATGTACGTTGCCTCCTGGTATTTTTCGTACTTTTTTCCCTCTTTTCTCAAAGATATCAAATATGCGATGCTTTCCGGAACGCGCATTAGCGAAAAAAGCATTAGATAGTAGGTTTATTCTATATGTTGTCGGTGTTTAAATGAACCAATTTAGCTTCCTCAAGCAGAAGATTTGTAGTTCAAGGAACGTAGATTAATACCCTCGATTGGTTGAGAAACAATAATAATAAGATCATCGTTAAAATCATAATTGTTTGCAACGGTTCACACTGTATCCCGTCATGCGTAACCTGTTTAGTTCAGTTTGGACAACTCTCACAACGTTATACCAGCAGCTTTCGTCTTGACCAAGCATTCAGATTAAAGCTGAAAGAACGTAGATTAATCCTCTGGCATTAACAATAACAATAAACGACAAGAACACTGTTAAAATCGCATTTAATCGCGGAATACCACTATTTTTTCGACCGGTGGCGCCACCCGTGGCGAGTCGCTGAAACTGCTAGCCAAATTATACCGACAGGCGAGTGAAAATTCCTAATGATGGAAAAAAGCGAATATCTCAATAATTAAGCTCTTAAAATGAACGTCGTTAGTCTGAAATTATTCCTGACGACTAAATGCGTGGACCCAATACTACAGAACCCCAGAATTAGTAAAATTATTTATGGCTGTATCAACGCTGACCCTTATGGAGCGGCAACCCGGTTGCCAAAACGTTTCTATCGCATTTACTCCGCTAAAAGGGCATGATTCTTCTTCGTTTTGCATTAGATACAACGTTTGAACAGCGTAGATTACTATTCCCTAACGGCTGGAAACCAGTCATTACAAGAACATTGTTAAAATCGAATTTGTTTGCAACGGTTGACACTGTATTTTGTCCTGCGTACCCCGGTTAGTTCACTTTGAATAGCTCTGACACCGTTATACGGATAACTTTCGTCCAGACAAAGTACCCGATTTATAGCTGAAAGAACGTAGATTAATCTCCTGTCATTGAAAATAACACTAAACAACCAGAACACTGTTAAAATCGCATTTAATCGCGGAATACCACTACTTTTTTCACCGGTGGCGCCATCCGTGGCGAATAGCTGAAACTGCTAGCCAATTATATGGCTAGTAGTTTGAGTGAATTGCCACGGGTGGCGCCACCGGTCGAAAAATATAGTGGTATTCCGCAATTAAATTCGATTTTAACAGTGTTCTGGTCGCTTATTGTTATTATCAATAACAGTGGATTAATCTACGTACTTTCAGCTACAAATTGAGTGCTTCAGCTAAACGAAAGCTGTCCGTATAACGATGTACGAGCTGTCCAAAGTGAACTAACCGGGGTACGCATGACCAGATACAGTGTCAACCGTTGCAAATAAATTGCGATTTTAACAGTGTTCTGGTCGTTTATTGTTATTGCCACTGACAGAAGATTGATCTACGTTCTTTCAGCTACAAGGTGAGTGCTTGGCCAAGACGAATCAACCGTTATAGGGTACTAATCTACATTCTTTAAACTTCGAATGTAATGCATGACGAAGAAAAGTGTTGCCTGTTTAGTGGTTATGTAATTGCAGCAGTTTTCGATCGGATTTACGCTGCTAAACGAGCATCAGTTTTCCTCGTCATGGATTACATTCGAAGTTTAAAGAACGCAGATTAGTACTCTCTGGCAGGTGGGAACCAGTAATTACAAGAACATTGTTAAAATCTCAATTGTTTGCAACGGTTGACACTTTATGTCACGATGCGTGCACCGTTTAGTTCACTTTAAATAGCTCTTCCAACGTTCTGTGGACAAGTTACGTCTCGATCAAGCATTCAGTTTGAAGCTAAAAGAACGTAGATTAATCTCCCGTCATTGAAAATAACAATAAACAACCAGAACACTGTTAAAATCGAATTTAATTGCGGAATACCACTATTTTTTCGACCGGTGGCGCCACCCGTGGCAATTCGCTCAAACTGCTAGCCAAATTATATCGACAGGTGAGTGAAAATTTCTAGTGATAGAAAAATGCTAATATCTCAGTAATTAAGCACTTAAAATGAACGTCATTAGTCTCACATTGTCCCTCAGGGCTTAATGCATGGACCCAATAATGCAGAACCCCTGAATTAATAAAATTAGTTATGCCTGTATTACCGTAACCTCTTACGGGCCACAACCTGATTGCAAAATATTTCGATCGCATTTACACCGCTAAACGGGCATGATTCTTCTTCGTTTTCCATTAGATACAACGTTTAAAGAACGTAGATTACTATTCTCTAACGGCTGGACACTAGTAATTACAAGAACATTGTTAAAATCACATTTCTTTGCAACGGTTGACATTGTATCGCGACATGCGTACCCCGGTTAGTTCACTTTGAATAGCTCTTACACCGTTGTACGGATAACTTTCGCGTAGACAAAGTACTCGATTTATAGCTGAAAGAACGTAGATTAATCTCCTCTCTTTGAAAATAACAATAAACAACCAGAACACTGTTAAAATCGCATTTAATCGCGGAATACCACTATTTGTTTGACCGGTGGCGCCATCCGTGGCGCATAGCTGAAACTGCTAGCCAATTATATGGCTAGTAGTTTGAGTGAATTGCCACGGGTGGCGCCACCGGTCGAAAAATATAGTGGTATTCCGCAATTAAATTCGATTTTAACAGTGTTCTGGTCGCTTATTGTTATTATCAATAACAGTGGATTAATCTACGTACTTTCAGCTACAAATTGAGTGCTTCAGCTAAACGAAAGCTGTCCGTATAACGATGTACGAGCTGTCCAAAGTGAACTAACCGGGGTACGCATGACAGGATACAGTGTCAACCGTTGCAAACAAATTCGATTTTAACAATGTTCTTGTAATGACTGGTTTCCAGCCGTTAGGGAATAGTAATCTACGCTGTTCAAACGTTGTATCTAATGCAAAACGAAGAAGAATCATGCCCTTTTAGCGGAGTAAATGCGATAGAAACGTTTTGGCAACCGGGTTGCCGCTCCATAAGGGTCAGCGTTGATACAGCCATAAATAATTTTACTAATTCTGGGGTTCTGCAGTATTGGGTCCACGCATTTAGTCGTCAGTAATAATTCCAGACTAACGACGTTCATTTTAAGAGCTTAATTATTGAGATATTCGCATTTTTCCATCATTAGGAATTTTCACTCGCCTGTCGGTATAATTTGGCTAGCAGTTTCAGCGACTCGTCACGGGTGGCGCCACCGGTCGAAAAAAATAGTGGTATTCCGCGATTAAATGCGATTTTAACAGTGTTCTTGTCGTTTATTGTTATTGTTAATGCCAGGGGATTAATCTACGTTCTTTCAGCTTTAATCTGAATGCTTTGTCAAGTACTACAATACACTGTTACCCCGGTTTTGTTAGCAAGGATGTACTCGTCTCTTGGTCAACAATGCCGCCTTGGGCTTGAATCAGCTCGAATAGAGAATTACAATTGATTACAACTGACACACAATTTTACAATCATTTGTCTAAGGGAATTTAGGCCTTGATCGTCCTTCTTCCCTCTATCCCCCATGGACGAAGCATAAACATAGATACAGATAATAAACTACATTTTTGATAGGGATGAAGTCGCGAGGCAAGCCGGATAAGCTGCTCTGTTCTCTGTATGGTACTGCACGCATGTGACGCCTCCACCCGCTACAGCTGTAGGAGAATTCCCCAGCACAGTCCCATTAGAAAAAGATGTAGGTACTTCAGTTATTGTACTCTCTCTCTCTCTCTCTCTCTCTCTCTGTCTCTATGTCGTCTTCCACCCTACCATAAGTCTATTCAAGTCTATTGTATATGCTTTGGAATCACTCCTAACCTCACCTAACCTGTACACGGTAACCTGTCATAATTTGTCAAACTACAAATTTTGCTGGGTAAGTTATTCTGTTTTTTTTTGTTCACGAAAGTATATATTAGTTTTACATGAAACTTATTTATCTGTTGTACGTAAGGTGTGTGTCCATTAAACTTCCAACATCGTATAGCCGTATAATTACACATACAAGTATGTAGGATGCGTACGCAATTGCTAAGTGTTGTCGCATACGATTGTTTGTTTACATATATAATGTATGTAGAATACATTGTTCGACGGGTATGTATTTGATTTCTTGAAAGGAATCGTCTGGCGATGATTTACGATAGTCCTCTGGTTAACCGTTAAATGAATGCTTCCGTTGACGAATCCAGGGGTCGGTAAACATGGAATTGACACGTGTGCAAGTATTTATTTCCGACTACGAATCAAGAAGAAATATAATAAAATGAAAAAAAGTATTTTATTCGAGAAAAGTAATTGATTTTGGTCATTTTGAAGCGTTTGTTTTATACAAATATAAGAAACATCGACACGCACTTGTCATTCTCGTGGCATTCGTTTTATATTTTCCAAGCATTCTGTTGTATCGGTTCGACGAGTATTCTCGTACAGACGACGGTGTAGAACTTTGAACTTTTTGCCGTGTCTACATACCTAGAACCACTACTGTATTTTCGTCTAATAGCATACGACAGGAGTACGTGACGTCTAACGTGCATATCCATACACACAAACATACATCTAATCGTAAGCCGGATTTTAAGCAAAATTGTAACACCATTTGAACAGTACACGAAACATTTGTTATATAGGTAGCTATTACATGTTGTGTAATGTGAGATAATTGTCCGACCAGTGTCAGCGATATTCGTCCGCGTGTTGTTCGATTCAACGTGAATTGGAAAGAACGTTATTAAAACGGTGTTTTACACATATGTACTTCTATCCGCCCCAAGGAAAATATACTTGTCCTTGTTTCGCATAATGACTTGGCATTTCGGGGTAATCATCTCCGAAACGAAGAGCGTACGTTTTCGTGTTCCTTTTTCCACCCCACGGATTAAACGGCACTTTCTTGCTCTGCCTATGTTTCATTCTCTTCTCGGGTTTTAATCTGCATATCTGTAGGAACCTGGAATATCGTAGAAAATATAGAAATGCCTGTGTAAAATAATATGTATACCGACTAAATATTGACGACAGACAGTTTCCGTTTTTTGTTTCCTACTTTACAATCGAAATTTGAAGCTGACAAGAGAATAAGTAGGTACGGTAGTAAACGTCGATATTTGCATATTACGGACCAACTGGTATCGTTGTTGGTAATGATCTCCTCTCCTGTCGTGCAATCGTATCCACTTGTCTCGTTGTTTACACGAAATGGTATTCGGTACGGAAGATTGTTGCGTTTCCTGTCCCATTGGTCGTCTACTATTGCACGCATTTCGTCGTTTGTTCTTCCGCTGGACTTTGCCGTGTCCTCCTCTCTCTTGGAGGAAAGTTCACCTTAAACACGGATTAATCGAGAAACATTACGTCTGCGTATTTAGACTGGTGTTGACTTATAGATTTCCATTGTAGATTTTACCGACCTATCGCCGTGACGCCAAGCACAATAGATCCGTCGTCCAGTTTCGGCAGCGTCGTGAGCCGCTGTCGATCTCGATCGATCGTTTCTCGAGCTCTTTTTCCACCCCATCTATCCCATCTAAGTCTGTTGCTTTCTGGCATTCTTTTGACATCGTAACCATCGACAACGACCGTGCCCCGATTATTTCGACCGTACACCAGGCGACTCCGTTTGGTTTGTGCGGCAATCTGGTCCGAACGGGAGAACGGTTTTCCTCGTTTACCGCCCCCCTCGTCGAACGGTAGTCGAAACAGTGGATGAATGGTAGGACTGTTCAATCTATGCGAACTTATCATGTTCTTTTCCCGCCAATAAGTTCTCTGATCCGTTTTCTCTTGGGCAGAATCCAAAAATTCCTTTGATCGAAGATACATAGATAGATTTTTGAGATAGCCATTGGCTCGATTTCAACGAATCGAGCAAGAAAATTGATGGAAATAGACGTTTTCGATACGGATACGATACGCCTATATCAAGCTCACCTTGTTTTTAGGGACAGCTTGCCAATATCCCATGGTTTCTCTTCTCTTTGAAATAATCATTTTCACGTTCGGCTCGTTTCCTCGATTATAATCGATTATTTCTTTGTCGTTTTCTGCGTTACTATTGTCGCCTGAAATAAAATGCTCTCGTGCTCACGTATCAGTCGTAAATACTCACCTGTTTCGTTCGCTTGCTCGCTCTCGTGTCACACGACGCGAATTCGAAAGATATTTCTCCTCACCTGTTTGAATACTGCTCGGACCGGTTGCCTTTCCGTTTCTTTCCGTCGCGAGCGATTCCTCGTTCCATTCTTTCGATGCGTCCATCTCGGATTTCCCGGTCTGATTATCAATGATATCGTTGGCTCCATTCTCTAATAGCGCTACGTCCGACCAAGTACTTTCGCTCTCGAGATTACCGACTATTGCGCGTATCAAGAGGCCAACGATTGAAAAAACCAGCCACATGTCTGATGGAAGGAAAGGTTTGAGAACATGATACAAGGAACGTTAAAAGTTATTAAAAGGAATCACATCGTGCACGGCACGGACATGTAACGTTATTCTCTGTACGTTTTGTTGAAGCAAAACATGCAGATACATTACATACAAAAATATTCTGTGCCTATGCATGTACAAATATTATACATACATATGTAGATATAGATACATATGGATATGTATACGGTATGGTACCATAGCTACATAGAACTTGTACACGCGTTCATATTCACGCATGTATACATATATGTACATGTATACATATACATATGTACAATATGTATAACGCGTAAGGCAACGTTTCTCTTTAATATACTATACGTACTATGTACCTATGTAGGTATATTCTGCCGAGGTATTTATTAAATCCGAAAAATAAGGAAAGGAGGAAGGAAAAGGAGGGTGCGGTTGCAGGTCAATTGCCATGATAAGGTTATTACCTGAGTTTTTCTGTGCTTGTCTTGGCGCTCGGATAGCAAAACGGTAAACTTGAAATATTTTCTTTCTATCACTTTTCGAACGTCATTCAGATGTATCTGTTTGTTCGAATAAAAATGGGGAATGTACTTTTGCGGAGGCAGGGTAAGAAGGCTAAACCAATTTCTTTGACATATCACGTAGTTTTGTTCTACACAGAGACAACAACTGGAAACTCTTTATGGAAAGAACAGCGTAAGCACGCTGCAATCCTCTCTATGAAAAATAATCTGCTAATTGCGCGCTGCTATTAAAGTCGCATTAGTCGTATTCCCCAGAAAAGAAGTTACTAGGTACTGGTATACATACAATATACATACATGCATACATACATATGTATATGTGTCGCACAAGTATGTATAATACATATAGTACAATACAATCAGATTTTGTTGGAGAATATTTGAAAATTTCAAAGCATATTTTTCTATTTTCCAGACACTAAACAACAATTACAATACCGATCTGTCACGTTCCCAACGGAGTCGCAACATTTCGAAGATCAATAGGAGATCAGAACTGTTCGCTTGCGATACGAATCCGATAAAATATTCTAATAATTTTTCGTTCAGAGAGAAGTTAGAGAGAAACAACGCGTTTTTGTCTTTTTCGTCTTTTTCGTCTTTTTCGTCGATCGAGGCTTTTACAATGATGATCGAACGACGGGATCGTGCACGGGGGAGGAAAGGGAAGAAGTGCACTTTCGTCAGCAGGCGTGTTAAAATTTAGTTAGCGACGCTTTCAAACCTGTCATCGAAGTACTTATTCGTTTTCACAAACTATTTGCATCCAGTCCTCTACATGAGACATTTGAAATTCTCTTTCTCTGGTTCTTTACTCGTTTGTTCGCATTTGCCAACTGTTTTCTCGTTGGAATATTATCAAAAATTGTCTGCAATCCGCAACATTTCCGAATCACTTTGATTTGTTCAGGTTACTTTGCAATCAATGCGAACATACATATAAAGTATAAAGGATATGTATAATACTACACCGTTCAGTCAAGATGTTTCGTAGCTGCTTCGAAAAATGTAAATGTCGTCTCGCGTAGTTATCCGGAACTCGATTACACCGCACATAATCACAGTAATCGAAACGATCGAAACTTGTAAGAATTCGTGAGGCAACTGCTTTTCACGTTTCACGTTGCCTAGTTTTCTTATGATTTTTTAAGGGGATCTCGATTTACAACTGTGTATATTAAGCATAGAAATTTGCAAAGAGTGCTCGGTGTTCCCGAGTGACCGCGAAAGGGTGGGACGCGCAATGACTGAACTTTTATCCGGATTGACGCGATAATTCAACATAGCAAGAGTATTAGAAACGAACATGATTTGCCTGTTTCATTTCATGTCTCGTACACGTATCACGATGGGTATGCTGGCACTTACCTTTGAGTCGGTTTTTTTTTTTGCGATATCGAGATATGTACAATATAAGTATAGTATATCGGCCTCTCCCTCGACGCAGCAACTACGATCGGCTGAATGTCCCCAGTATCGAGGAAACGCGCGTTTTCACTGTTAGTTTTCGCTATAGAAGAAATCGTATAGAAGACGTCTAGGTATATGCTTTGCTATGGTCTGGCATGCTATGCTAGATGACACGCGCGGGCGGGTGGACGAGCGACAGAGTGGATACCTGGGGGGCGCGAGCTCCAGTAAAATAAGGTGTACAGTGGACAGTAACGACACGCGTCGCTCTTCTTATACCCGCCACGTGGTTCTTCAGCGCACTCTCCGCTTGCTTGAAAAAATCAACCCCGGCTAAAAAGCCATCCCTTTCACCCTTCTACCGCTCTCGATACGAGTTAACTCCTTCTACTTCTTTTTCTCTGCGATTACAATTATCAACGAATGCACTCTCATTTGTCCGGTATTTTAGAATATTTCCAAAAGAAAACACTTTTCGTATTTTGATTGTTTCATTTCGTGTTCGGTTAGATATGCGCCGCGTTTCTTCCGATGACAGACCGTTGGATGGTTGATGTTTAAATTATAACTGCGATATAGTAGATACAATAGAATCATAGAACGCGTAACAGTCATCGAAACCGGAATAATTCATAGATATTAGAACATGTTTTATTGCACGTATGTAGAAACCATCGAATCGAATATGCGGTAGAAATGGGGGTAGCATATGTGCGTAACGGTTAAAAATGTCTTGCCTCGCTGTAATTTACTCTGAAAGATTGACCCGGGTTGCGCTCGTAAATTTTCATTCTGTGCTAGCCGATGATTGAAATTTCAAACTCGACAAGAGAGTTAATATGTGCGCGGTGGTAACCTACATCTCGCGTCAACGTCGGTTTCAACGACCTATCTCAAGTGAAGCGAGTATTAACCGTATTTTTGTTAGTGGTCAATTTTATTCGAGCGAACCACATATTATGTATATACAAGTAATGTAAAATCGATAACAGAATCCATCGGACGTCGCGTACAGTACATAGACTATAGGGCGGTATAGAGAATCGTAATTTCCCGCGACAGCAGTCGTGATGCTTAAAATTGTTGTCCTTAAAATTGAACGCACAGTTGAAATTATTACGGTAGAGCGGGCAAGATCGCGGTATTAATTCCAGTCGGTAGACTTATCCGGTCGAAATCTGACGTCTCACCGGCACATCACGTACAAACATTCTTTCATGGTGTAGATCGTTGGTATTTGTTGATCGTTAAGCGAAATTGTTACGGACCTGAAACAACAACGACAATCGAATTATTCGTTTAATCGATGATTTAGTTCGGACGTTTAAAGTGATATATTTACGTGAGAATTTCGTTTCAAGGTGGATGCAGCTGCTTTTCGCGAATGTTGTAAGAACAGAAATTGAATTGAAAGAAGTGACATGCAAGACGAGGGGAGAGACATGGTCGTATTTCAGCGTGAAGCATTTCTATCAATTGCAGGCTGAGAAAAATCGAAATCTAGGTGTATCCTCTTGCCTCTGACCACGTAGAAAGGATCGGATTCGGACAACAATCGATCCAACGTTTCTCGTTCATCCGATGATCTTGTTCGCTTTAGTCTCACTGTTATTCGGTCGAAATCATCGGTACACTCTTTAGATTTACATTCAGAAGTCTCTGTGAACTCTTTAAGAATATGTTTGGCGTCGCGATCGACCGTTGATAGTTGGGATCTTGATCCGTTCGGTATCCGTCTCTTGGACAACGTATCGACGTTTACCCGATATTCACTTTTCTTTCCACGGGAAATAAAGTAAGGTTGTTCGAATATGTCTAATATACCCGAGTGTGTATTCCGTCGTTCGAGATTGTACGTCGATGCGGTGTCGGGTATCGTTTTATGAATATCTTCTTTGTGCCACCACCGATTTCTTTTCGTTTCTCTCGTGGAGTCATTGTTCGCGACACTGGAATCGTGCCGCTTTGTTCTTGAAAATTTCATCCAGGCGTTGTTCCACGTATCGAACAGCTCGGTGGGTTCGGGTCCAATCGGAGTATCTTCCCGCGACTTATTCGCAGTATCCCTCGAACAGCGTATCCTTTTGCCCCTCGAAAGAACGAAGGGATCGTTGACAGACTGGAAACGAAGCGGCAGGTTGTCCGCGTAATTATTCGAAATTTCGATCCAACTCGGCTCGTCTACGTAAAATGGATTCTCGACCTTCCAACCTTGTTCTCGGTGGTAGGCGCATTTCTCCGAGTTGTACGATGCAACGTGATCTTTCTTCACGAACGGATAATCCCGTACGTTCACCGAAACGATTATAGTCGGATTTGTGGCGCGATGCTGAAGATAATACCACCACCTTGCCGTTGGCTTACCCGTGTCTGAACGATCGTACTGCGGACTCCTGTATGCGTAAAGTTTCGTTCAATTTCAGATATATTTCAACCGTACGGCTCCCAAGTGGGCATTCGATTAACTTACCTGGTCGTGGTGGCAAGAAACGATAACGGAAGTGATGACTGGAGGAAAGCTCGCGACCCAACGGTATCGTCGACGTCGAAACGGGTGTTGGCTGATCGCGAATCACGTTTCTCCCGCTGCCACCAAAGTTCTTTCAAACCTGTGTCTTGTGACGATTTCCGAAGAATACTCCCTGTCGCCTACGAAATACTCATTTTCGAATCGAAGCAATAATGATTTCTCGCACCGTCGCGAAACGAACAACAAGGAAAGAAAGGGCGGAACAGAGATGAAGGAGTGAAGTGGGAACGCGACTCCAGGGAGGAAAGTGTTTTTCCGCGCGTACGAAGATTCATAATTTCAATCACCGACTAAAACTTTTATCGAGTAAGGTCGTTGCAAGTTTGAAGGTCTCTGCTCGTTAGAATACACCAGTTTTCCGGTAGGATGAATAATAAGATACTTAACGTAACACACAATAATTAGAGTACTGATATCGCGAAATAGTGGACAAAGTAAAATACACATATGTTATGTATTAGTGTAACTGGTGGATCGTCGTCTCTTCGTAACACGTACCGCATCGATGTCGCAGGTCGCCGACGATAAAAGTACTGTCGCGAGTAGTAATCTCTTCATTCCTATACACTCTGTCTAAAACGTATCGACATAGAGATGTACGCGTATGTATACTTGTTGGAATTATTCGAGTTCCACGAAAGACACGTTGTGTGTGTGTGTGTGTGTACCTGTTGTTCGGAACGATCTCGCGCGGTCACCGCTTACGGACAAGAAATGACCACGGCGAGATCGGTCCTCCTGTATTTATGGTATTTCTCCGTGTGTCCAGCGAGTGACCTCGTTGCGGTCCAAAGATTAGGAGGATTGCACAGGGAATTGGCAATGTCACCGGTCGCCGTCACCGGTGTAGCCCACTTCAATCACTTCACCGCTATCCGTGTGCTTTTCTTTCGCTTTTCTTTTCTGCGTGTAACCTCCTGCCCGTGGAAAAAGTTCACGTCATAGGGGAAATGTGTTACGATCTTCTGAACGACTTGTCGCAAACCAAAAAATACCTACATCTCATCTTCTATCCGACGCGGGATAAAGACACCTGATAAATTTCATCGTGTATATGTATGTACAACATACATACATACATACGTGTAGTATACCTATGATACGGTGTTGTAACACTTGTAACTTGTAAGGTATCATGTACACACTTATTACTGTCCTTGGTAACGAAAATGCCAGTCGGAAAGATACGAATCGACGTACAGGACGCACACGGTGATACGAGACAGAACGTTTTTCATTCCGCGTAACAAAATCGTGAGAACTTAACGACGCGCGAAAAAACGCTTTGTTGCGCTTAATACGATTACGACGTCTTACAAAATCTAGTCAAGCCAGAACTGTCCAACCGTGAGAGAGAGAGAGACTGTATTTAACGTCGTTCGCCAAACTAAATCGTCCAAACGGCGACGACAACGAGACAAGGGAAAATTCGTTTGCACTAGTTGGGACGGAGCCTGCAAGTTTGCCCCTTCTGTTCGTATCGCAATCCTACGCGCGTAAATTTTACACACGCGTATGTAATAGGGGGCTTTTCTCACGAAAGCTCCCTACGCGTAATCGGCGATACGATGCTCGGACCAAAAATGGAATACGTGTTAGTCACTATCCGATATTTCGTACAAGTGTCTATAAAGTTACATCTGCCCTTCTTTCAGACTACGAGCGCGTTAATCCTCTACATCGGAGGGCACAAATAAATAGGATAAAATGGTAGGAGAATTTTTTCCTCGTTTCGAGCAGAATCTAATAAACCTTCGAGGCAGTATGTGCCTACATACATATGTAGTTGATACATGTAGTCACATACATATAAGTAAGTGACGACGAGTGTCTTATTTTTGCTTGTTTGTAGAAATTCCGATTTCTAGGCGATGGAGATTGTCCCGATTGGCTGCTGGCCGAAATTAATACATTATCACGTATGGTACGTGTTCGAAGTTTCAAGTTTCATCCTATAGCCCCTATAGAACGAGGATCTTGAGCGTTTCCATTGGAACGGTAAATCGGGGTTTGACAGTCTTAAATATTTTTGTTTCTTTCGCAGACGTCTATTAAAATCAAACTATTGGCCCAGACAGTTGCAAAGTACCTTGCGGATGGGGAACTCGACGTAAGTGGAAATCTCAGTTTGAATTAGTTAAGTCGGCTTTGAACGGTTCGTGATCGGTGTACATACATATGTGTATCTATTTGTTTCGCTGCTAAAACCGTACGCTGGCGTATACATATACCTACCGAGAAACGACTATCTTTTTGGAATGCCAACGGTAAACATTTTGCGTGCTCGAGCTAAAAAATCTCTCTGGAAAAACTTACGTCTCTACATAATTTGGAAAAGGTGTCGGAAAGAACGGTAGAAAATAGATAGATCTTTCTGTCTTTTCGTTTACGTTCGCATGAAAAACAAAAATTCGATTTTGGAAGAACACCAACGGTATAAAGAGTGACGGCTGCTAGCACGCCTTCGCGAAACCTCTAATCTCTTGGTGGCGCGTAACGCAATATATTAAACCGATGCTCTGCTGTACTACGAAACGCGAAAGGATCTAGCCAGAAATAGATAGAAATGATGCACCTAGATGCAAGAAACGAACGTCTGTGGTGCCTCATAACGCTTTCTTTTCCTTGTTTGTCTTTCAGGAGGAAAAGGTACAGAAAATTACTCAAGATGCTAAAGTCGGTGAGTGCAGTCGAAATCATCTTGAACTTTTTCCATCATCTTTCTCCTCAACATTTACGATACATATCCACGTGTAATTTCTTCGTGTCCTTTCACTCTTTGTCTCTTTGTTCTACAGAGCCGAGCGACGCGAAAGCCATGATAGCCGCACTCGAATTGATATTCGCATCATCCGCGCGATACGGTGTTTCTGCTGCTGACTTGAGTAGCGAACTTCAACAGCTGGGCCTACCTCGAGAACACAGCGCGGCAATTGCTCGACTGCATACAGACAATAGCCCTCGGATCACAGATGCTCTGTCGTCGCAATCGCTAAGAGGTAATCAGTATTGAAATTTCAAATGGACCGAGAAACGCGATTCAACGCATTTTCATACATCAGCTTTGACATTTAGTCGGTCCGATCATGAGCATTGAAATTGATCGTACATTCATAATGTATATTCAATTTCAAGATGTTCATTTTACTTTGTTGCAGAAGGAACATTTGCTCGTGCAGTGATTAATTTCATGTTTATTCATACTTTTCTCCCGTCGATAGTCTCTCTCTCTCTCTCTCTCTCTCTCTCTCTCTCTCTCTCTCTCTCTCTCTCGTTACATTACACGAAAGCTTACAATTAGTCTTTCCGTGTTCTTGCCAGATAATCGAGATACATTTCAATATTGTAAATTGGTTAGTCACATTTCTATATGCCGGCAGGCGGTACAAAATGAAATACAAAATACTAAATGATATGATATATCCAGTATAAAAGCTACTGTTTTTGCAGTTAGTCGATTGGCAGCGATCCACGTGTTACCTTGCGATAGTTCGGCCCCGTTCGCCACGGTATCTCTCAAGTTAAGTAAATTAGGCGGCACCGGAGATGATTCTATCGTCAATATCTCGCAGGATGATGCACAAGTCTTACTTGCAGGTAAAAATGTTTCTTTTTAACATATCGATACGATAGAATTGCAATTTATCTTCCATTTGTTTTATCTTTTTTCAAGAATTACGGAGAGCAAAATCGTTAATGGAAAATCTCTAATTGTAAGTGTTACGCGTCCAAGGATTCATCGTATATGATACTTTTATGTTGGTGATCATAATAATGCACACTGCATCGATTACAATAGTAATACATTCATGTATAACAGTATAAGGTTGGGAGTAATGGAATCTGATATAGTTTCAGTCTTGGTATAATTTCACTTATAATCGATCAGAATAAATAAGCAGATATAATTGTTAGATTTTTATAATTGATAAGTGTTATTATGAATTGTAGAAATGAAATGCAATAAATGATATATTGGGAAATATGTAAGAAAGGATGCATAGTTTGGCAAAAAACATCAATACATACTACTTATGGTATAATGTATATTTATTATATTATCATTTTTGTCATGTAGTATAACATTGGTATTTCTATAATAATAGTAGTAATAATAATAATAATAATAATCTTCGTCGTCGTCGTCGTCGTCGTCGTCGTCGCCATCGTCGTCGTCGCAGTAATTAATAATAATAATAATAATAATAATAGTAATAATCATCATCATCATAGCACCATGAACACTCCACAGTAAATATGTATTTTAATTCGTTATTCGAAAATCGCGACGAATCGATGCGTTTCAAGGAGTGAGAACCGCGATTCGCGATACGTATATCAGAATTATGAAAGACTGCGGACTCTTTATATTTAGGATGCAACCTCGTAAGAAAGAAAAAGAAAGTACCCGTCCGTGAATGACTAGATGGCTTGAAATTAGGACACGAGAATTTCTGACTAGAAAGAAAACCGTTACCCATCGAAGATTTCGCAAGGAGTAAATATACTTTGATCGACGATTGTTTCGTTCAAACGTGTTCAATCAAACATTGATCGATATTACGGATTTTTCACCTGATCGAAACCACACGAAGATATTTACCCCATTGAAATCAAGGCAATCAGATATTGAGCACTTCGATAAAACTCATTGCCCGGCTCTTCTTTAAATTGACATTTAAATAAATAATCGTATCACTGTTCTCACACCTCATAAGCACCGTTAATTTTAGGGGTTCGTACAGGTGTTGCGGCTTACACTTTGTAGTTCCTTAGCGTTCTTTCTTGTTTAGCACGAGTTTCTTTTAGTTTTGCGTCCGTATTTACGTGTATCTAAGTGTTTATGTATCCATTCAGCCATCCATTAGTTTGCTTGTGTGTATGCACGCACGCACGCACGCACGCACGCGTGTTCCTCCGTGTGTGTATCTATTCACGTATACGTGTGTGTATGTGTATGTATATTCTCTTTCCTCCAGCACCGTTATATTTTATTTAATTTGTCTTCTTAGTGAAAGCTCGATTTTAATATATATATGTATATGTATATACTTTTTCTTCTTTCATTTTAAATTCGTCCCTCTTTCTATAAGGTGATATAGGCGTGTACCTGCTTCGTACATGTCATTTTACCAATCGATTATAGCTTTATTTTATTTATTTATTTGTTTCTTTATTTCTGTTAAATTCAATTTTATAATTTTAACATCCTACCTAAATAGCTGGTCTTTATTACTTGTCAATAAATAATACATAAATACATAGGTACATGCTTCATCGTCATCACACATTTACGCCTCCAAATTTGCATTTTCGAGCAAAGGTGTTCCTTGTGAACAGCGATAGATAATGACGACAATGATAATGATAATGATGACGATAGCGTTGAAAGTAACAACAACAATAACAGCAATAGTAATAATGCTGTTGGTCTTATTAGCCTTATTACCTATAATGGTATAGAGATAACAAAAGTAACAACGATAATGGATCTACTATTGACGGCATTGAATTGTGATACGTAATAATAGTAGTAGTATAGTAGTAGTAGTAGTATAGTAGTAGTAGTAGTAGTAGTAGTAGTAGTAGTAGTAGTAGTAGTAGTAGTAGTAGTAGTAGTAGTAGTAGTAGTAGTAGTAGTAGTAGTAGTAGTAGTAGTAGTAGTAGTAGTAGTAGTAGTAGTAGTAGTAGTAGTAGTAGTAGTAGTAGTAGTAGTAGTAGTAGTAGTAGTAGTAATGGTAGTATAGTAGTAGTAGTAGTGGTAGTAATAATAATAGTGGTAGGAATAATAGTAATAATAATGGTAATAATAATCACGATGATAATGATTCTTACAGTGACGATAACCACTTTGATGGCTATACTTAAAAGAATCAAGTACAATCTTACATGTATGTAGATGGTACATTTTGCATGGAAGGTTCATTATTGCCGTTTCGACTACGATTTAATTGCAGATTACTTAAACACCAAAACTCCATGATTTGTTTCTTACGCCGCAAAATATAGTTTCATTTTAATTTTGTGTAGTAATTCGCTATATCTCGCGCATCTACCAGCATTATAAAATAACAAGGAACGTGTTATTTTCGCCGTGTCGACATAAACTACAAACGCATGTCCAATGTACATGGAAATTAGTCTTTGTTTAAATTTGGATGGTTTAAGCTAAAATACAAGCGATACCGTTACACTGTACGCACATTTCTATTTCGAATTCTTTCCGTGAAATATTATCGACGAATTTTCGTCACCGTGTTTATTCATAATCGTTTCTAATACTTTTAACATCATCAGAAATAGTCATCATCACCATCATCGTTGTCTTTGTTCTCCTTCGTGGTTGTGGTCGTGGTCGTGGTCGTGGTCGTCGTCGTCGTTGTTGTAGTAGTAGTAATAGTAGTAGTAGTTGTTTTCGTCATCATTTTTATTCTCATAGTTTTTATAATATCGTCATCATTGTTTAAACAATAGTGGTACCATTGTTTCGAGTGACACGTGTGAATGGAAAAGTCAGTGTGATTTTCAATTGTTGCTCGATGAGTTTAACAATGGCGCTTCTCTTTGGAAGATACATATATGTAGTTGGATGCGATGCAAGCAGTTTTATTTGACTCGGGTATTAATCCCCGTTTAAGAATGTCAGAACATACATATGTATTTCTTGAGATCTCTGTGTCGAGAGATATTAGTTCGCTCGGCGAACAAATAAATCTCGTAAGGATGGATTCGCATCGTCGATACGATACCAGAATTGTAGTTGGTCTACTTTCAATATAGTGCGCGTTTGTAAATTCAAACGTGTTTCG
Organism: Dufourea novaeangliae; assembly: GCF_001272555.1. Lineage (NCBI taxonomy): Eukaryota > Metazoa > Arthropoda > Insecta > Hymenoptera > Halictidae > Dufourea > Dufourea novaeangliae. The sequence goes on along the minus strand of NW_015374090.1, from coordinate 99,356 downwards.
CATTCTCTCGATAGTCGTGTCCCACTTTCTGTAAACGAAATGATATTTAGGTACTTCTAGAAAATATCTACAACTGGATTAATGAGACAGGCGATGATCAGCGCTATATTATACCGATTTGTAACGTGTTGCCCTGCAATGAGCCTATATAGAAATTTTTCTTGTTGTAAAAGAATCGAACGTGGGACGTTGTCCATTGGCTAGATGTTACCGTACCGGTTCGTCTTTTCTTTTCGCAATGAGAAAGACAGCGGTACAGCTCTCGATGAATTTCACATTTTCGTTACTTGTCTGACGATATCATCAACCGTACAAGTTTTCAGCGATGCTACACAACGGTATAATAGAAATTACGGCACAGATCTAATACATATGACCTATGCCTTATGCAATTTCCCATGACGCGTGTGTATACATACAGACACAACTGTCCATCTGTGCATCGAGAATAGACGTTTCGCGATACGAGAAGACTTTGATTGTGAATATTATCATTGAATGCGGTGCACAGGATTTCATCGATACAAGTCGTAAATTACTCTGGTTTGTTGGACAATTTCAATGTTGGAGATATCGTTGCCGTTCTTCTTTTTTTAGTTCTCGTTTATTCCTTCCAGTTATACTCGATTTTAGTATGTTTAACTTAGTGTTTTGTTGTTCTGCTTCAGTCCGTTTCGATATTCGTAAACTGTTTCCTTACGGATCCACTAGATGTAAATACTACACGGTACTGTTGAAACATCAACTGTGTGTTTGTGTCTGTGTAAATATAAAAACGTATTGTTTTACGATACCGAGGAGAGGCCTTGAATGAACATTGCTTGGGAATCCGAAGCACTGCTGGTTGGTTCGGATCGTAGATCTCGGAATCGATCGCAGTTTCGCGAAATCGATCTTGTCATCGATCTCATGCTTTCAATTTATCACAGCCTGCTTTTATGTTTCTTCCCGATTTCTTTATTCGTGCGTGAATGCGGACAGACGCGTGTCTCGTTTAGTCTTTGGTAGCGACTGAAGGTAGAAGTGAGAAAAATCAGAAAGGAAGAAAGTTACGAGTTGAACGCAAGGTAGCAGAGTATATGGTTCAAATTTTTGTAAGGTTACGTTTTGCACGAGCCTAGATGATCGAATTCTCGTTTGTGTTAATTTTCACCTTCCTCGGTAGGAGAGAAGGTATATTTGCTGCATTTGTATAGCTGTGCAACAAAGGTGTCAGGAAATCTTGTATGCTTGGAAAAGAAAAACGACAATAGCTGTAACGATTCTGTTGCCGTGGAAAGCATCGATTATCGATTTAAACTAAAGACCAATTGGACAGAGTCTCTCGAAGAAAATGTCTAAACCGGCTGTTCAGAAGCCGCTGGCAAATAGGAATAACGGGAACGGTAAATTGTAATGTTTTGCATCGTCGATTCTACTTTCCATGGAAACGAGCCCAGTAACGAAACGGTGGTCGTGGTGGTTGCGGTTGCGGCGGCGGCGGCGGCGGCGGCGGCGGCGGCGGTGGTGGTGGTTGTGGTGGTGGTATATATATTCTAGACGCCGCTCAGAACTGGACTATTACGGCTGAGCAGGCTGCCAATCCCTAGAATTCGAGTCTGTAGGCACTGCAGCTAGTCTCGTGGTCTTGAAGATTGATCGTGCATCGGGATGCCGAGGGCGAAAGGTCAATATGATTCGCAGCAAGAGCCTCCTCGTTATCGGCTACCCAGTAGCCCAACGTGTCCGTGTCATAAGTCGGTATTATGGTCACCTCTGGGGAATAAGAGACACGCGTCAATTGAATCGTAACTAATTGCAATTAATAGCAACTTCGTTTCGAGATTTAATTATGCGATAATCGAATCGTGTGTCTTGAAGAGAGTCGGTGTGACGGAAATCATTGTTAATAGAACGAAAAGGAAACTTACCAAGATCCTTGTCCTCCCAAGTCTTCTTAGCTTCCAGCAACGCGTCGTAAACCTCTCGGCTCGGATCAGTGCCGCTAAAGACGTAATATCGCGCGCGAACTCTTTTGAAAAAGTCCAACGACGTGTAATAGGAGTTGCCATGATGAGGCACGTACGTCAGATCCACGTACACCGGTTGAATTTTGTTCTTGGAGTCCTTGATCTTCTTCTCGTTCTTTCCGGGACTCTCCGAGCGTTTTTTATTCTTGAGATTTTCCGACAACACCTTTCTCGCTTGTTTCTTCTCTTTCCTGGGTGTACCTGGAGTGGCTTTGTTCGATATTTCATTGGTGACAGGAACCGGGGCGGGCGAAGGTAGCCGAAGAGGTTCACCCCATTCGTTCACGGCATCGAAACGTTCTCCGACATCCGCCGTTTCCAGTTGATTCGAGTTGGTCGGCTGTGTCGTCGGGGTTTTTAGGTTGAATCGTCGCGGCGGCTTGGGCGACGGAAGGCCCAACGGTGATCCCCATCCGTCGAGAGGATCTTTCTTTGGTTGTTCGGTTCTCGTGTCGTCGGTACTTCTCTCGGTCACCGTGTCGTCGGACACTTGGTCGCGGCTAGCACTGCCGTTCGTGTATCTCAGGGATACTCCGCCGCGCAGCGATTCGAGGGGTTCCTTAATTTCCTTGCATTCCATCAGAGCCTTCTCGAAGTCGAGATCGGCCTCGTCGACGTATCTCTTTGGATCCGGTTTCTCCTCGTAACCAGCCGCCGCCGCATACTCTTTCTCCACGGTGAACAACAGTTTCGACGTCGAATCGCTCGGTGCCGGGACAGGGCCGCTGGTTTTCCGTATACCGACAACGTCCTCCTGGAATGTTTTCATGGCACTGATCGGTGACGGGACCGCGGGCAATTCGCCGTAAAAGCTACTGCTCATTGCGGCTGTCGAAAACGCAACTGGCGATCCTTCATGTTTTTCGCTACTGCTCTCGATTCGTTCGCTCGATTCCGGTAGATATCCGTAACGATGGCTACTCCGACTCATCGAAGAGGAACACGGTCCTCCTTCGCCATCTTTCGCATCTTTAGTATCTTTGGCATCGTTCGAATCTTTGGCATCCTTGCCGGTTTCGCGCGTTGCGTCCTTCGATTCGGAACGCTCCGACTCGGACAACTTTAAACCACCGATCACGCTGCTGATGGCTGATTCAGCGGCATCTTTGCTAGGCAGATACTCATCCACCTTGACGTCGAGTTTCTCCGCCAAAACTACCGTCTCACCTTTCTCGTTTGTCGTCTCTGTGACTTCTCTGGTTGTCGTTACGATCTCACCTTCGTCCGAGACGGTTTTAGTTGTCGTGATGATTGTTCGTATGACCTCGCCCGATCGAAAGCCTTCCGGCGTCGCTGTCAACGATCTGTCGGATCTTCTGCTGTCCGGTGTAGATCTTCCAGAGACGTGGGATTGAACGGTACCACTGATCACATCCGCGACAATGTCTCGCCTAAGAGGAGACATTGGTCGTTTATCCTTTTGTGCGGATTTCTCGCCGTCTTTATCCGCATTTATAACTCTATCTGCTTCTACTTTCCCTTCGCCATCTTTTTCTTCGTCTCTTCTGATATCAGTCGTTTGTTTCAGGTCTGGTGTGCCTTCGTCCGCTGTCAAATAATCATCCGACTTGACGCTGGTGACTGTTGTTTCTTCTGTCGCTTCTGCCTCTTCTTTCGAGCTGTCGCTTCGTTCTGCTGTTTCGCTGGAACTTTTCCCTTTCGGGCTCTTATCGACGTCTTGGCTCGTTTTTTTCGCCGATGATTCTCCCTTCTCGTCCACGGATTCCCCGACGCTCGATTCTTGAGTAATTACGATCGTTTTTAGTTTGGTTGTTATCGTTTCGATCACTTCCGACGATTCTTTTTCCTCGGCCATGATTTTCCTTAATCTCTCCAACTCTTTGGGATCGGTAATCTCGTCCTCGGGAACGACGATTTCGCGTTTAATCACTTTTGTGATCACCACTGGTTCATCCTGCTCGATAATTTCGCGTTTTATCACTTTTTTAATTGTTTCGGTGATTATTTCGGGTTGCTGTTGTTCCATTACCTCGCGTTTCACGATTTTCTTGACTACGGTAACGTCGTCGTCGTCGTCGTCGTCGTCGTCGTCGCCGCCGCCGCCGCCGCCGCCACTTACATCTTCCCCTTTATCGTCCTCTGTCAGCTTAACCGCGATACTCGAATCGGCCAGTTGCTTTACGTCTCCCTCTATTTTGCTGTCCTTGAACAGGCTAATTATTTCTGTAGGGGATGCGCCGGTTCCCTTTTCCGTCGGGTGTGATGTAATCGTGCCTATCTTGTCCGGTGAAATACGAAGATCGGACGATTTACTACCGACGGATTTATCCTCGACCCTCTCGACCGTGGACGCCGTAGGTTCCGAAGTTGAATCCGGTGTCCCGTCGCGAGTAATGTCCGGGGTTTGCGTCGTAATGTGAGTGGTACGTATCTCTGTCATTCCGCCAACAAACGCTTTGTGAAACTGGCTCTCGTAATTCACCGGATAATCGGAAATCGAGCCGTGCAATTGTCCCTCTCCCTGCGTTTCCGGATACTCGGCCGTCGTATAACCGTAACCTGACTTTCTATGGTCGTCGGGAATTTCGTAACGAGCCTTCTCGGAACGATAATCCTCCTTTTCGTAGCTCTCATTCGGCTCGTTATCGTCGTCGTCGTCGTCGTCGTCTTGGTAGATATCTAGCGAATCGATCACCGAGTCTCTAGAAAGTTTCCTCTTCGCTATCGTTTCCTCGATTATTTCCAAGATAATGTATCGAGGCAGGCCTTTTCTTAGAATTATCTCCTCCAAACTCTCCTCCGTGATCTTTCTTGCCTTTTTGATGAACTCCTCGTCCAGTAGTTTCTCGATTTCTGTTCTCTTCTCTTCCGAGATCGAGACTTCCTCGTCGATGTGCGGTTCGGAACGAACGGGGCTGTCCTGGGTAGATTTATCGGAGGCGATCTGTTCGGAACATACACTGGGACTTCGAGAACCTCCGCTGGCATCTTTTCTCTCGATGTGTCGATCTTGGCCCACCGATAGCATTCCGTCTCCGATACTCTCTGTTGCTCTCCGTAACGTCAACGATGTCGATTCGGTATCTTTTACGGCAGATCGTTCAAGTTCCTCCGCCGCGTCTTTTTCCGCCCTTGCTATTTCTTGCTCCAGCGCAAAGTCGAACACCGAGTCTCTGCGTACGTTCGCTTTCGCGATAACTGTTTCTATGATATCCATCACTACGAACTCCGGCACCGAATACGTCATAACGATCTTCTCTATCACGGATGTCGTAATTTTTCTCTTCCTCCGTACGTATTCCTCCGTGATGTACCTTTCAATATCAGCTTTTTTCTCGGCCGTCACTTTGACGATGTCCTCTTCGTTTCCTTCTCCCTGTTGATCGGTTTTCCCATCGCTGCGAATCGTTGCAGTGGTGTCTGTGTCACCGATAATTCCCAACTCTTTATCGATTAGTTTTATAGGAGCGATGCTGATGCCCGTGGAATCTCCGGATTTCGACGATAACTCGGGTGAATGTTTTTCATCGATGCTCGGTTTTCGCGTGCCTGTTTCTACAGAGGCGGCATCCTTTTTCACTTGCTCTTCAACCTCTTCTTTCTCTGTCTCGTATATGCTTGCACCTCTTGATCCGGTGGAAGGAGTCTTGTCACCGGATTCGTATAAACTGTGAGATCGAGATCTATCTGCCGGCGTTTCGTCACAGTCTTTATCTACGGACTTTTTCTCCTCCGAATCGGACTGCTCGCCTTTGGATTTCCCGCAAATGCTGCTCTCGGTATCATCGCTGGCAGTAACACCAGATGATCCACGCGTACCTATATCTACCTTGGAAGTATCGATGCCCTTGGATTCTTTTCTTTCCATCGAAGCTCCGGATTTCCCGACTACCGTGCCATCCTCGACGACATCTTTCGAGTCCACTTTCACATCGATATCGCTGGTTGTTGCAGAACGCACCATACTGCTCGTCGAATCATCGATAATAATTGGACTCGCTGCATCGGTTGACTTAGACTCGTCCGGCGTGTTGACATCGGCAACGGGAACCGTTGTGCCAGATTCGTCTATACAGGTGCTTGGGGACCTGCTGGATGTTTTTACACTTGCGGTTTCATCGACGTCCTTCGTTTCCGACCTTTCGCTGACGACACTCGGCGATTTCGAGCGATCCATCGATTCCTTCGGTTCACCAGACACGCTGGTAACGCTTGCTGATCTAGACCTATCGAGCGCCGCCTCACGGTCGACTTCCTTAGAGTCGATTTTTTCACTGGTACGGGTAGTGGACGATGTTTTATCGGCTATACTCGGAGATCTAGATTCATCGAGTACTTTCCCATCGACCCCTGTCTCTGTATCGTGCTTTTCAATACTAGCACTCGAAGTAGCGATTGTAGTAATAGCACCGAGGGTTTTGGATTTTTCTACCGTAAGCTCGATATCGATGTCCTTCGATTCAGGTTTTTCACTGGAAATGTTCGACGGTGATTTCGATCCGTCGACCGATTCTTTTTGTTTCACGGCTGAAACGCTGCTGGCAATGCCGGTCGATCTGGGCTTTTCACATACTTTATCGTCGCCATCTTTCGAATCTACCATTTCACTGGCTGTGCTGGGTGATTTCGGATGATCCGGACTCGCTACACTCGGCGGTGATCTAGACTTATCGAGTCCCTTCTCGGTAGCGGTACTACTCGGAGATTTCAATGTTCCAACTGCTGTTTCATCGAGATCCTTTAATTCAGGTTTCGCACTGGCGATACCGTGCGATTCGGAATGATCAATCGCTGCTGGTGCTTTGGATTCCCCGGAATCGCTTGTCACGCTGGCTGATCGAGACTTTTCTTCTATTTTTTCATCGATATCTCGCGAATCGCTTCGAATCTTCTCGTCGGCAATGCTGGCTGACTTCGAACCGTCCGTCACACCGACAGTATCAACACCTGGACTCGCAATGCTCGGTGATCTAGACTTGTCGAGTGTTTTCTCGCTGATCTCTGTTTCGTCGTGTTTATCAGCGGTAATACTAGGAGTTCTGGACTTAACAACGGCAAGCTCATCGATGTCCTTCGATTCCGATTTCTCGCTGGCGACGCTCGACGCCGTTTCTTTTGCCTCAGCGGCAGAAACGCTTGTTGCTGCAAGGCTAGGCGATCCGGACTCAAGTTTATCAGTGGCAATGCTGGGTGATTTCGAGGGATCGGTTAATCCCGTGGAATCACCACCCGTACTATCAGCTACACTCGGTGATCTACTAGACTTTTCAACTGCTTTTTCGTCGGCCTCTGAAACGTCAGGCTTTTCAGCAGTCGTTGTACTGGGAGATCGGGATTTTCCGACCGCAGACTCATCGACATCCTGTAACTCAGCATTTTCACTCGCGATGCTTGCCGATTTCGATCGATCAACCGGCGACGGTACCTTTGATTCTTCTGCTTTGACGATTTCTTCTTCTTTATCAATGTATATTTCATCGGGCCTTTCGGTGGTGATAGTAGTACTAGGACTCCTGGACTTTACACTTGTAATTTCGTCGACATCTTTCGTTTCAGGTTTCTCGCTAGTGACGCTTGGCGATTTCGATCGATCGGCCGGTTCTTCCTTGGGTTCGTCGGAAACACTAGCAAGACTGGGCGATCGAGACTTTTCGTGCATCTTTCCGTCAACACCTAGCGAGTCGATTTTTTCCCCGGAAATGCTCGGTGATTTCGAACGATCCGTCGTCGCTGCAGCGGATTCACCACCCGGACTCGCTACACTCGGTGATCTGGACTTGTCGAGTACTCTTTCGTCGATGTCTTTGATATCGGGCTTTTCACTAGTACTAATGCTACTCGGAGACTTGGTTGTTTCAGCTGCTGGTGTGTCGGCGAGATCCTTTAATTCGGATTTCTCGCTGGTGACGCTCGACGATTTCGAACAATCGACCGCCGGTCCTTTCGATTCTCCGGAAACGCTTGTTACGCTGGGCGATCGCGATTTTTCTAGCGACTTTTCGTCAACGTCTCGCGACTCAAACTTCTCACCGGCAATGCTGGATCTGGACTTTGAACCGTCCATTACACCGACAGTATCAACACCCGGACTCGCTATGCTCGGTGATCTAGATTTGTCGAGTGTTTTCTCGCTGACATCTGTCTCGTAGTGTGTAGCAGCGGTGATGCTAGGAGTCCTAGATTTACCAACTGTAGGCTCGTCAACGTCCTTCGATTCTGATTTCTCGCTGGCGACGCTCGACGGCGATTTTGTTTGATCAACCGATTCCGTTCGCTCGCCGCCGGAAAGGCTTGCAAGACTGGTCGATCTGGATTTTTCAAATACCTTGTCATCGATATCTTTCGAATGAATTTTTTCAATGGTAGTGCTGGGTGATTTCGGCCTGGCCATTAATTCCGCGGAATCACCGCCTGGACTCGCTATACTCGGTGATCTAGACGTCGAACGTGGTCTCTCGTCCAATTCCGAAACGTCAGGTCTTTCGGTCGTTGTGCTGGGAGATCTGGATTTTCCGACTTTAGTCTCATCGATCTCCTTCGACTCGGCTTTTTCGCTGGCTATGCTTGGTGATATCGATCGACCCACTGATACCGGTTCCTTTGATTCGTCTGGTTTGTCAGAGACGCTTGTAACGCTAGATGATCTAGACTTGTCGATTTCTTTTTTATCGATATCCATTTCATCGGGTCTTTCGGTCGTTGTGCTGGGAGATCTGGATTTTCCGACTTTAGTCTCATCGATCTCCTTCGACTCGGCTTTTTCGCTGGCTATGCTTGGTGATTTCGATCGATCGACTGATACCGGTTCCTTTGATTCGTCTGGTTTGCCAGAGACGCTTGTAACGCTAGATGATCTAGACTTGTCGATTTCTTTTTCATCGATATCCATTTTATCGGGTCTTTCGGTCGTTGTACTGGGAGATGTAGATTTTCCAATTGCACACACATCGATATCCTTTGACTCTGCTTTTTCGCTGGCTATGCTTGGTGATTTCGATCGATCGACTGATGGTTCCTTTGATTCGTCTGGTTTGCTAGAAACGCTTGTAACGCTAGGTGATCTAGACTTGTCGATCTCTTTTTTATCGATATCCACTTCATCGGGTCTTTCAGTAGTGGTGGTGGTGGTGGTGGTGGTGGTGGTGGTAATGGTGGTGATACTAGTAATAGGAGTAGGAATAGCAGTAGTAATACTAGGTGTCCTAGACTTTACACTTGTAATTTCGTCGACATCCCTCATTTCGGATTTCTCGCTAGCGGCGCTTGGCGATTTCGATCGATCAAGCTGTGCCTTGCTTTCACCTGGCACACTACTACTGGTCACTGTAGTGGGCGATCTGGGCTTCTCAAGGTCCTTTTCGTCGGCAATGCTAGGTGATTTCGAACGGTCCGTTAATCCCGTAGAATCACCACCTGGACTGGCTATACTCGGTGATCTAGACTTTTCAATCTCTTTCTCATCGAGCTCTGTGATGTCAGGCCTCTCGGTCGTTGTGCTAGGAGATCTAGATTTTCCGACTGCTGTCTCGTCGACATCCTTTAAGTCGGCTTTTTCACTGGCGATGCTTGGTGAATTCGATCGTTCGACGGATGGTTCTTCCTTTGGTTCCTCGAGTTTGCTAGAAACGCTTGTCACGCTAGCGGATCTCGACTTGTCGATTTCCTGTTTATCGACATCTACTTCATCGGGCTTTTCGGTAGTGGTGGTGATACTAGGACTTCTGGATTTTACACTTGCAGTCTCCGCATCGACATCCTTCATTTCGGCTTTTTCACCGGCGATACTTGGTGATTTCGAACGATCGACCGATGGTTCCTTTGGTTCACCTGGTTTGCCAGAAACCCTTGTAACGCTAGGTGATCTAGATTTGTCGATTTCTTTTATATCGATATCCATTTCATCGGATCTTTCGGTCGTTGTGCTGGGAGATGTAGATTTTCCGACTGCACTCTCATCCACCACACTATCCTTTAACTCGGCTTTTTCGCTGGCTGTGCTCGGTGATATCGACCGATCGACCGATGGTTCCTTTGTTGATTCGTCTGGTTTGTCAGGAACACTCGTCGCACTGGCGGATCTGGACTTGTCGATTTCCTTTTTATCGATATCTATATCATCAGGCTTTTCGGTCAAGGCAGTAACACTAGACCCTGTAGACCTTACACTTGCAGTCTCGTCGACATCCTTCGGGTCGACTTTTTCACTAGCGACGCTCGGTGATTTCGATCGATCGACGGATGGTTCCTTTGATTCATCTGGTTTGTCAGGAACACTTATCGCACTAGCGGATCTGGACTTGTCGGTTTCTTTTTTATCGATATCTATTTCATCGAGTTTTTCGGCATCGATGGTCGTCGTCGGCATGATACTGGGACTTATAGACTCGATATCCTTCAACTCGGCTTTTTCACCGGCGATACTTGGTGATTTCGATCGCTCAGCCGATGGTTCCTTTGATTCTTCTGGTTTTCCAGAAACGCTAGTAACACTAGGAGATCTAGACTTGTCGATATCTATTTCATCAGGCTTTTCGGTAGCTGTGGTGATACCAGGACTTGTGGATTTTCCACTTGAAGTCTCCGCATCGACATCCTTCGTTTCGGCTTTTTCACCGGCGATGCTTGGCGATTTCGAACGATCCACCGATGATTCCTTTGGTTCCTCTGGTTTGTCAGAAACACTCGTCGCACTAGCGGATCTGGACTTGTCGGTTTCTATTTTATCGATATCTATTTCATCGGGCTTTCCAGTAGCGCTGGTAACACTAGGACTTCTCGACTTTACAGATGCAGTTTCGACGACATCCTTCATTTCGGCTTTTTCACCGGAGATGCTCGGCGATTTCGAACGATCCACCGATGATTCCTTTGGTTCCTCTGGTTTGTCAGGAACACTCGTCGCACTAGGGGATCTGGACTTGTCGGTTTCTATTTTATCGATATCTATTTCATCGGGCTTTCCAGTAGCGCTGGTAACACTAGGACTTCTCGACTTTACAGATGCAGTTTCGACGACATCCTTCATTTCGGCTTTTTCACCGGAGATGCTTGGCGATTTCGATCGGTCGGAGTGTTCCTTGGTTTCGCCGGAAACGCTGATCGCGGCGCTGGCCGATCTATCCAAGGTTTTCTCATCGACAACACCGTCCATTCTTTCCTTAACGTCCGCGGACAAACTCACTACGCTAGGTGACCTGGATTTATCGAACAGTGTCGCGTCCGCGTCTATTCTGTCCAGTTTCGAAACAGTGGGGGATGCTGATCGAGATTTCTCGACGCTTGGCGATTTCGAACGATGATCCGTTGATTCGAACGGTTCGCCAGGGCCGCTCGTCAAGCTGGACGATCGAGATTTATCAGCTGGCTTCTCGACCGTATCGGATTTTCCCGCAGTACCGGTCTGCAAGTCCTCGGAAGCCCTTACTGTGCTCGGTGAGACTGGTTCGCTCTTCTTATCGGATTGCTCGCTCGCGATGCTCGGAGATTTTGAACGATCGATCGGCCCTTTAACCTCGCTGGACACACTGGCAACACTGGGCGATCTAGATTTCTCGACAGACATTTCAATTTGCTCCCTTCGGTCTGTAGTTTCGTCTATGGTTACGCTCGGTGATTTCGGCCTATCCGCTGTCGTTCCCGTTGTGTCGCTGACAGGACTCGTCGTCGTCGTCGTTACGCTTGGCGATCGAGACTTGTCGAGTGATTTTTCATCGGTATCCGACCGCTCGCGTTTCTCGGTAGCAGCGTCTGTAGTTACAGCGTGATCACTCGTGTCTGTGATCTCTGTCCCATCGATCTTTTCTATGTCGATGGTCAACGGTTCTGAACTCTCGATAATAACATCTGTCATTTTGTTGTCCGGCTCGCCGGATTTTTCGCTGTCCGTGTCTTTGATGTCTTGTACGATCGTTGAAAGTGAATGAATTTTCTCGGTAGAAACACCAGACGACGCGGACGGTTCGCTTGGTTTCGTTTTCTCCGGTTTGCCAGTTGTTACAATTGAGGATGTATCTTTATCCGTCGATTCCATCTTGTCGGTTACCTCGGATGTCTTGGATTTGTCGATGGTGTTCGATGGAACAACAACAACCGGAACAACGTCTTTAGGGTGCACGGTATCGCCTGCTTTTACTTCTGTTCCTGGACTCTTTTCGCTTGGTTTGCCATCGAGTTCTTTCGCGTGTTCGGCTGGAGCAGCGATTTCGTCGATTTCCCTCGACATCGGTTCCTTCTCCGATAGCTTTGGTACGTCAGATTTTTCAACAGGAGTCGCTTTTAGGATCGATGATACCGGTGACGATTCGATGGACTCTGCCGAATCTTTTGTATCCTGTATGCTCTCTGGACTTTTCGGTTTCTCTGTAGGTGATTTGGTCGAAACAGGTGATTCGGATACACCTGTCTCGAAAGGTGCTTCCGACGATCCTACGTCGGCAAGTACCGGTTTTTCTTGAATTTCTATGAAAATCGCTTCTTTATCCAGGCTAAGCTCTTTCGGCTGCTGCTGCGGCGATTTCGATGCTTCCGTGTGAACCGACGGGGACGTGGTGCCGGTGGTGATTTCGTTGGTTTTACCGGCTTCCGGTTTCTCCAAGCTATCTTCAAGATCGTGCGAGTCGCGCCTGTCCATGGGCGATTTCTCCAGACTGTCTTCGGGTGTTACTTTACCGACATCCTTCGCTTCTGGGATCGATCTCTCCGAAATACTGTCCTTCTCGGGGCTACTTGTTCCGGAACGAAGAGAATCTTTGTCCAAAAGCAACGAATCCTTGTCGGGCGTTGACTTGACCGACGACGTGTCCTTGAGAGAATCGTCGGGAGTGACTGTTTTGGTGAACGTGATGCTACCGGTTGGACAGATTTCCGTCTCGTGTCCACCGTCTTCGCTGCTCGCTGTGACCAACATTCGCCGAACAGATCCCGCATCCGTATCTTGATCGACTTGCTTCGGTGGCTCGTGGACTTGTTCTCGAGCCGGTACGACCTCTGTGGTATATTTCGTGCCGGGTCTGTGAACCTCGTCGTCGGGACTCTTATCTATCTTTTCCGCGGTGTCTTCTGGCTCGCGGTGATCGTGCTTCTCGTCTTTGTCAGCGTCGATTATATCCAGTTTCGGCTCGGCTGCTCTTCCCGTGGCATCAGCCAACTTTACCTGCGGCTCGACTATCGGTCGAGCCGCTTCTTCTTTCGATTTCTGCTCGGGTGTCGCACCTGGAGCTCCCGTCGTCTCTATTTCAGCCGTTAGTTTCGCCTCGATCATCGGAGCTGTTGGTTCAACGTCCATCGATGGCAATTCGTCCTTTGGTGATTTCTCTACGACAGATTGCTCAGCTGTCGGCGAAATTTCGGCAGTTTCCGCTGATTCTGTTTTCTCTTTCGCTTCGTCCAGGTACTTTTCAACGGTGTCCAGCGACTCGGACGATTCCGTTACCACGTCGGCGGTCGAACCGCCGAGATCCTTTGATTCTTTCCTCGCGATTTTCTCCCTGTCCAATTGCGGAATCGTGGTCGCGTCCGCACGCGACTCTTCCTTCTCCAGCTTCTCTTTTGTCTCGTGAACAAACTTTTCGTCGGCTTCGACAACGTCGCTCGCGACGTCTTCGAGAGCCTCTTCGGCCGAGTAGTCTTTTTCTTTGGTTTCGTCCGTCGTGACCGAAGTAAAAACGACGCCAGGCGACAACGCCTTATCGGTATCCAGAGCGGTGACTCTGACGTCGGAAACTTTGTACTCCTGCTCGACAGCTTCGAAATCATCGGTGGCGTCTTTCTCCTGTCCTTTGCCGGTTGCTTGTACAGTTTCTTTCGTTTGATCGGCCGACACTGTCTTTTTCTCTTCGATATCGACCGATTCTCGCGAGACTTTTCTGCCGATGGTAACGAAACCGTCCTCTTCGCCCTCTTCTTCCTCGACTTCGTCTTTCCTTTTAACCGATCTTTCTTTTTCTTCTTCTTCTTCTTCTTCTTCTGCCGATGGTAACGAAACCGTCCTCTTCGCCCTCTTCTTCCTCGACTTCGTCTTTCCTTTTAGCCGATCTTTCTTTTTCTTCTTCTTCTTCTTCTTCTTTAGACACGCGTGTTTCCATCTTCGATTCCGCTTCCACTTCTGTTTTCGTTTTCGTTTTCTTTGTCTCTACACGTGTACGTTCCTTGTCTTGTTCCACTTCAGCCTTGTTTTCTGTCTTCAACTGGGATTCAAACAGATGCTCGTCCACCGACACATCCATTTTCAGTCTAACAATTATATCTTGAATAATTCGAATAACAATCGTTCTCGGTACCATCATCTTTATCGTGATCTCCTCGATCACTCGTATAGTAATACGTTTTCCCTTGGTAATGTATTCGTTGATAATGTACTTTTCCAGTTCCGTTCTCAATGCTGGCGTAACAGATCCCTCGAGTTTTAATGTAGTTTGCGCGTCCTCGACCACGTCTCGTTCCGAAAGTCCTCTTTTCACGATAACTTGTTCGATGATGTAAATCACCCGTTCCCTCGGAACACGTTTCACCGTCGTAATGTATTCCACGATAACATTGGTTATTGTTACTTTTTTCGTTAAAAATTGCTCGATAATATCTTCCACCAGACGATCCGCATTGTCGACAATAGCTCTTAGATCGTCGGGCAATTCACCGTCTGTCGGAGACGCTTCTTTGCTTTCGTACTTGATTTTCTCGGTGACAAATTTCGGCGAGGTTGGCGTCGAGCCAGGCGAGACCATCACGATTTCTGGTTTCGCCGGCGAGATCTTCTGATCGAATCCAATCACCGACTCTTCGATCTCCTCGGGAACGTGGCGTTTGACGGTTTCCTTGACGCATACGTCTTCCACTCCGGTCTCCATCACGTCCGTCTGAATCAGATCCGAGGTATCATCGGGTTTTCGGGATGGTTCGACCGTGTCGTCGAGCATGGACTTTCTGCGGGCCGAATCCTCTTTGAAAATTTCTCGGCAGATCTCCTCGACACTGCCGCGATAGTCCTCTGATTCGTGTTTCGGAGACGCGATTGTCTCGCGTTCCAGCGTCGTTTTCACGCATTCTGGCTCATCGATCTCCTTGGTCTCCTTGGTCTCCTCGGTCTCCTCGGTCTCCTCGGTCTCCTCGGTCTCCTCGAACTCCTTGGACTCCTCGTGCGGACGCGACGACAACGTTTCGATTTGCTCGATGAGCTCCTCGACCTCTTCTTGAGGCGGAAACTCCTCGGTGATGCCTACTCTGGTCGGAATCACGAGCGGTGCTCGGTCGGCCAATTTTCCAGAGCTGCTGCTGTCTTTCGGTTTACCAGTCAAGTCCTCTTTGAACGGCGGCGACCGTTTAGCGGTTTCGTCTCCGAACAGCACCTTGTCCGAAACGAAATCATGTTCATCCCGCAACACTTGGGCGACTTTCTTCACAATCTCCATGACGTCTTTCGGCTTGTCGTCGATCTCGATACCGACCGTGCCCGCGAGAACTTCCCCGACATCGCGCACAGCCTCTTTAACGTCCCTCACAATTCCAGCAATTGCATCTTCGTCTTGCTCGAATACCGCCTCGAATCCTTCGTCTTTCGCTATGTCGAACTGTACTTTCTCCGTTTGTTTCGCAAGCGTGTCGGCCGATTCACCCTCGATTTGCGGCTGCATTTCCTCCAGTTTCTCGACAACACCCTCCAGCGTGTCCTTGACAGCATCCTTTATCGGTGCTTGTTCGATTTGACGCGCCACCACCTCGGCAATTTCGTCCTCCAGAGACTCGAAGGAATCCCTCGAACCGTCCCTGTGTTTCTTCGTGGATTTTCCGGTAGGTTCGGAAACGGTTATCTGCACCCTTTCTCCCTCAACGTCGTAGCGTTCGCGTTCGTCAGTGTACACTGCCGCCGTGTCCTTCCTCGGTGGGCTGGTGCGCTCTTTCGGCGATACTCGTTTCGTCTCGTCCAATATATCGTGCGCTGGAACTTTGTCGGCCTCGTCTCGTGATGGGCGACGCGGTTCCTCACCGTCTTTAGTTTGATCTTGTACGAGACCGGTGGCAGGTACGCCGATGGGCGCGATTTCATCGGGACTTGGCGTTTTCTCGGTCGTTTTGCCCACCTTCGGGAACATTTTCTCCATATCGACATCGTCGATAAGCGTCTTTTCTTGTACTTTCGGCTCCTTCGGTGAGCTGGACTTGGACGAGGACTTGTCGTCGGCGTCCTTTTCGTGATCCTTCTTGGACTTTTTGGTCAACTTGTCGATACCTTTCTCGAATTTATCGGCAACCTTTCCGAAGAAACTGAAGACACCTTTCTGTTCCTTGATCGGCGGTGTCGGGGGTTCTTTGACCTTTTGGGCCGACGGGGCTGGCAGAGGAGCCTTGTCCTCCTTGTCCTTCTCCTTCTCGAAATCGTCCATTCGGTAGAATTTCGGATCGACTTCTTCGTGAACCGGCAAATCGGCAACTTCGTCCGGTGTTTTGACAATGTCACGCTGCATACAGGGCGCAGTTTGTCGTACGTCGAACATCTGAACGTCGTCAGGCTTGGTCGGCGCAGATTGGGCGGGTCTCGTGAAACTCGGAGTTGTGGGAGGTACCGCGGTAACAACGGCCGCGGCACCTGGGAGAGTAACGGGAACTGCTTGTTGCTGAACTTTTACCGGTACAGCAGTAGCTGCAGTAGCAGCGACAGCAGCAACATCATCATCGTCGTCGTCAGCAGCAGCAGCAGCATCCTTCTCCTTCACGTCCTCGCTAACGTGTTTCTCGTCAATGTCCTCCTTGATCTCGTCCAGAGGAATTCGTTCGTCTTCCGGAAGTGTCGGCGCCGTTGTCGTGGCACCGGATTCTATCGTCGAGATTCGCTCCTGCGACTCCTCCAATTTCTGGGAAGGAATCTGTTCCTTTTGATCGGCTTCCGGCTTTAAATCGGTGTCTGTGGTTTTCTTCTCGGACGAGTCCAATTTGTCCGGGCTCAGGCTGGAGAGCTCTTTCGTGATATCCTCGCTGTCCTTTTTACCGCCGGAATCGTCCTTCTCCTCGACTTTCGAAACAGTCTCGATCGTCGACGGAATGATATCCTTTGTCTCTTGTTCTTTCTCGATTATTATCGCCGTTTCCATTTCCTTCATCAACCCGTCCAACGACGATCTCTTATCCGCGCTCTCGTCTCTCTCCTTCTCCTCGATCTCCCCTTCCTCTTCTTCCTCCTCTTCTTCCTCCTCTTCTTCCTCCTCCTCCTCCTCCTCCTCCTCCTCTTCCTCCTCCTCCTCTTCTTCCTCTTCCTCCTCGTCCTCTTCCTCTTCCTCGAGATCATCCTCGTCACCTTTGCCCGCCAAACGTTCCTTGTCCTTTAATATTTTCGCCTTCTCGGACTCGGCTTCGTCGAGAATATGCTTCTGTTCACCCTCGCCGCTCTGCATCGAATCCTCGGTGTACACTTCCTCCTTCTCGACGATCAGGTATTCGTCCTCCTCGGTCAACTCTTGGCTTCCTTTTCTCAAGCTGTCCTTCTTCGGTGCGTCCTCGATCTCCGCGGTGACATCCTCCTCCGTGATGTCTTCCTCTTTCTTGTCGGTGACTTCCGCCGTGATCTCGTCGTCTCCCTCGAAACGATCGTCTTTTCTCGTCTCCTCGATTCGTTCAGCTTTCTGGAGCACCGCTTCGATCTCCTCGACGACTTCGCGTTCTTCCTTCAGGTCGGCCAGTACTTTGCTCTCGATCGAGTCCAACGAAATATCTTCCGATTTCTCGATCAGACTTTTCTCAGCGAGTCTCGCAGCTGCCACTGCCGCTGCCGCTGCTGTTTCCGGTTCGATTCCAGACGGTGTGGACACCGCGGAGGAGTCGGCGGTACCTTTGTCGCCCTTTGGTTTACGAATAACTACACCGTCTTTGTCCGACTTAACGGACGTTGTCGGTGTGCTTCGTGTCGATTTCGCTGGGCTTCCAGGCACGCGTACTTTGCTCGGACTAACCGGTTTTCCTCTGCGTACGATCGGTCTTCTGTCTATCGGTTTAGGCTTTGCTGTTGCGGACACTTTGACCGCGGCGGAGGTTTGCTGTTCCTCCTTCGCGGCGTCTTTTATCGCGGATCTTTCGATCTTCTTTTGTTCGACGACTTTTCTGTTGTTCGCGTCTTTCGCGCTCTTCGCCGGGGGTGCGGTTACCGTTTTCGACGCTACGACTGCCCTGGCTTTCGACACGCTCGTTCTCGAGGACATCTCGGTCTTGCTCGCGATACCGTTTACGCTCTTTTTCGGAGTGGTCGGCGACGACTTCACCGCTACGCCGCCGCTCTCTTTCCTGTCGACCGACGACGGTTGTTTCGTCTTTTTCCTCACTTGTCCGACCTTGGACACCGTGTCGGTTTTCCCAACTTTTATACCTCCACCTTTGGTCGTTTCCTTTCGCCTCGATTCGCTCTTCGGTTTCGACTCTTTCGGCGGAACGATCACCTTCTCCGGTTCCTTTTTAACGCCGCCATCTTCTTCCCGTTTCTCGGACTTGTCGTCCAATTTCGAAGCCTCCCGTCTCGCGGTCTCCTTCTTCGCCTCTCTCAATTCCTTCTCGATCTTTTTGTTCTCTCTGCCCTCCTTGCTTTCCACCTCGATCTTCTTGTTCTCCGCCGCTTTTCTAGCCTTCATTTCGATCTTGGCTGCTTGCGGTTTCGTCGGTATGATCGGTGTACCGGCTTGCGGAACACCTTTCACGTGCGCGTCATCTTTGATCGTTTTCCCGTCGGTTATCGCCGATTCCCTCTTTTCTCTTTTCGCGTCCGCCGTTCTCTTGGGCGGTTCTTTCTCGAGCAAGCCCAGTTTTTGTTTCACGGGTTTCTCCCGCAGAGTGGCCAACGACGTGGACGGAGAGAGGCTCTTGGCCGAGCAGACGGGATGCTTGAGGAACTCCAAGTGTTTAAGTCGCTCGAAACCCTCGAAAATCTTGTATTGCGGCGTACTGCCGGGAAATAGAATCCTGGTGATGGTGTCCTCGGGATTGGCCGGCTGCCAGACGAGAAGCACGCATATCGAGACGAGATTCTGAATCGGAAACATCAAGTTGTTCGAGTCTTTCTTATGCGAGCCGGCGAACAACTTCGAATCCGACGAGTGCCATTTCGCCATAAATTCCCTGACTTCGCGGCTGTCTTTGCTCGGGCTGAGCACGTACATATCCAGCGTGCCGTGGCCGACTTTATGGTACAGATTAATCGGATCGGGATCTCTGTAGCACGGGTGAGCTCGCAAAGTGATGTGACGCAGGTTGAGAACCATCTCCTGTCCGAGATCGGTGAGATTCAAGATCAAAGGATCGACATCCTTGTCTCCGTCCGGTGAATTCGACTGTCTTCTCTCCTGTCGCGTAAAATTACAAAAATTAGATTTTTCTTCTCTTACTCTCAGACCGGGGGAAGCGGAAACGTTAACTCGACGAGTTTAAGTATAAAATACTTACGACGAGGTTACAGAAAAAGTGTCCAATCTGAGGATAAACGTGCATCTCCTTTTTTTTACGAAGAACGCTGAACATGCCACCGACGTTGCTGTTATTGATTCTAGTGACTAAAACTGCGTCGAGACGATCCAGATGCCTGGTAAAGTCCCAGAAACAAGCCTTTCTCGCGAAACCGCCGTCCACGAGCATGTTGAAGCCGTTTATGCCGAAAAGCGCGGCATCACCTTGTCCACCGGGGAAGACGTATAAAGTAGGATGACTAAATCTAATGTTGCCCACAACGTCGGACGGTTCCATGAGTTGATCCAGTGTTTGAGCACCGAGATACTGTCCAATGTAGTTGATGAAACTCGTGATTGCGGCTACTCCAGCGGTAAGAACATCGTCGGGATTTACTCTGACTCGACAGGATCTGCTTAGGACAAACAATCGTTAACGAGGACGAGTATTACTATATTCGATATAATACCGCGTTTATTTTATAGGTACTGTCCAGATTTTGAAAGGTTGACTGGACAAACAATCGTTAACGAGGACGAGTATTACTATATTCGATATAATACCGCGTTTATTTTATGGGTACTGTCCAGATTTTGAAAGGTTGACGACGACGACGATAATGAGACGACATGAACGACGATACGTACCTGGTGCAAGCTTCTTTGGACAGCCGGTTTGTCGTCCAATCACCAACACCCGAACAATGAATGTCAACTGTGACGCTATTCTCGTAAGCGCGTAAAACTCTTTGTACCTCGTGTTCGCTGAACGCGTCTAAGAAATCAGCGATGCTAAACGTTCCATCCTAGAACAAATGATGATCAGCATGTAGTGGTTGTTTAGCCAGTCGATCTGGATATCGTTCGAACGATAAGTAACTGTAGAATTATCGTTGGAGATAGCAAAAGCATATGCGTACTTGCAGTATCCAGGAACCATTTCCACCGAAGGTGTAGCCTGCGTGTATGATGTGCCGATGTTTCGTGAAACTCGCGAGAAGGTTCCGGATACATTGTAATAATGTGTTTGTTTGCGGGTGAATCAGAACTTCCGTAACAAGATTCTCGGTAGCGTATTGGATCAGTCGTTCGCCTGAAATTTCATTCGTCTCGTTGACTACAAGAAGAACAGGATCGCGTACCGTGTTGGTACGTATTTATACACGTATGTATGTATATGTATGTGTATATGTATATTGTTCGAACGTATCGTTAGTTCTCAACCAAATGGTAACATAATAATACGGAGCATCTCGATATACACGTATATGTATAGATGTATGTAGATACATTTGCTAAACTATTATACAAGTGTCAAGTACCATTCCGAGCTTCTTCGCCTTCCGGTGCTTGTGCTACCAACGCCAGTAATTCTTTCTCCAGATCTACGTGACAACTGTCCTTGTCCCATGATAGAAAGCCTGAAATATTCAATCGGAGCGGATGGGGCGTTCGTTTCTATTTTCATTCGAATCTAATTATTATCGCGACCTAGAACGGGGTGCCGGTAGAAGTATATAATGGGTCATAACCAAGAGTCTACACTACGTTGGCTTCATAAAGCGGGGGCTATACTCAGGGTCGAGTAATCTAAGGCTAAGGTTAAGAAGACGGGAAACTATTGTTCCTCCATCTCGCATATATCGCAAACCACGGAAAATCCACGCAAATGGACAAACAAGATTCTTGCCGATATTCCCTGGTAAAGCCAGACGTTCAATCGGTGAGAAAAAGAATTATTGCGGGTATACGTGTGTCGACATTGCCGTTGTTTATTCGAGCTCCAACAATAATTGCGCGAGCAGCTGCGTCATCTGCTGGAATTCGAATGATAATAAACTAAACATTGTTCGTTCAAAGAGAAATGAATTTAACGACGACAGATCAGGAACGGGAAAAGTCGTTTCATGACGTCACGAATACCGCACCCCGTCCGTCACGTGGTTCGTTCTGTAGTAGCCATCAATCGATCGTCGCGTATCCTGCACCCACTCTCCTCTATTCGCATTTATGCTACGACGACGACGACGACGACGACGACGACGACAACGACGTTCCACCTTCTGCTCGTTAAATTCGATGCACATGCGTGTATAGTTGTGGTATATGTTCGTATATTCGTCTTGGACCGAGATGAATACATTGTACGGCTAAAGTAGATCATTGGCGTTTGCTTATTATCTCTGTATATTAGACTAATCGAATATTTGAATATTGTTGTTGGAAACGTAACAAGTATACATACGTATACATATTACGATTACGAGTATCGGACCGTTTAAATGGTTATGTCGAGGCACAGAAGCAGCAAACTCCCTGTGTCAAATTGATCGGAAGCCCTGGAGGTGATACAAGGGAAGCCGTGCCAGATACGTAAGAGAAAGGGGACAGGGAACGGGGGACGTGTGCCCTTTAATACTTTACGACCCCTAAACACATTTTCTTTCTCGAAATTATTCACGCATGTATCCACGGAAACGACATGATAACCCGAATGATATCTGACGGATACCGACGGTACAATGACGCGTGATATATCTTCCTCGTGCGGGTGTTGTGGGTATAGGTTACTGTTTACGGTTTACCGTAATCGCGATATCGACAGGCAGAGGCTGGCTTCTCGATTCCGTCGAGAAAAGATTAACAGCGTTAAACCGCTGCCGATGCCGCCGCCGCCGCCACCACCATTGCCTTGAATATAGGTACACCCGGTACTTAAAAACAGTGTGGTGAAGAATATACTCGGTTAAATATAGACAAAATCGTGGGTTTCTTCGTCGGAGCATTTACCCCACCCATGGCGTCCCTTAGAACCACACTCGTATTCGTTTCCATCGCGTTTCTCGATTTGCATTGACTTTTCGTCCTTTTTCTGTTTTTTCTCGCTCGACGACAGATGCTCGGAACGTTAGGGGTTTGCCCAAACTATGTTTAGACACAGTTTTCCGTTGTCCTCCTCGCAACTTGTACGCTTACTTCTTTACCCGAGTAATCCAAATTTGCGAGTTTTTCATTGATTCCCGTCTTTATCGTAAATACCGAAAATAAGGAAGGTCGTCGAGAAATGTGTTGTATGCATCGCGTATCTATCGGATGAAACACGAGAGAAGCGCATGCGGGAATATCGGCCGAAGGCTTTTGTTGTCCAACAGGGTCAAAAAGTTCCTTCGAAAACTGCTGATACACCGCTGACGATTGATCTGCCGAGAGGAAAAAACACTCGGTCTCGAACGAGGTCGACGACGACGACGACGACGAGGAGAAACCTCCTCCAGGTTCTTCTAATCAGCTCTAGCTACCTCTACGTGGCTACAGATCTGTGTAGTGTCTGTATATTCGACATATTCTTCCAATATACATCGAGAGCAACATCGTCGGGACAGGTTGAAAAAATTGGAAAATTTACACACAGTAGAGGTACTGTGCAGTAATTCGTCAAATGGTCTGTGCATTAGGTAGGCACTTGAAAGTGCCATGTACGATCTTGGTGGAATAGTATAGAGAAATCGACCTAGCTCGCGCCCGTAGCTATTTATACATACAACACCGGGGCGAAGACCCGATCCAAGGGTTTATCTTCAAAGATGCAACTGAAACTTTGACATTTTGCTTCTCCAATTCGACGATGCACATGTCCTTATTTTTCAATAACAAGTATTTACCGATACAATCGTCATCGATCTAATCGTTGTGGATTTCCAGTAGGTTTTCCTTCTTCTTCTTCGTTATATTTCGTTCGTTTCGCCTAATTGACAAGTTGACATCGACTCAATGTTCATGAGAGATGTTGGTACGACGAGATGTTCCTCTCTACCTTAGCAAAAAAGAACGAAAGGACGAACAGGAAGCAATAAAGAAAAATTGCTCTTCTTTCCGTATCGCGACTAAATTTATCGGCAAATAAGATACATGGATTAGTCCAAGGGTCAGGTTCAGGTTCAAGAACAAGGTAATCGAGAAACCGAGTTTCACGACTCGAAGAG
Source organism: Dufourea novaeangliae (assembly GCF_001272555.1). Taxonomy (NCBI): domain Eukaryota; kingdom Metazoa; phylum Arthropoda; class Insecta; order Hymenoptera; family Halictidae; genus Dufourea; species Dufourea novaeangliae. The sequence goes on along the minus strand of NW_015374090.1, from coordinate 75,989 downwards.
CACGAGATACGCGAGAGAGCAAAACACTGGCGAATGCCGTGGTAAAATTAGACATACTATATTCAGTTGCACGTACGATGAAACTACTATGTATACCAGTAGCTGTGTAAACGTATACCGCTGAACCTATCGTGTCGTCCTTCCATTCGAGGGGTACAACAAGTACATATCTGAAAATCGTATAATCGTGATACCTACTTGTGTACCTACTCTATAGAAATTTTCTATAATACATTGCCGGTAGTGTTGTTTAATCGAGTCTACTTAGGAAAATCGCTTCAGCGCACAAGCGTGTTTCCTCGATCTTTCATGTAGGTATTACAATCTCCATAGAATTGCGTGTTGCAGGAAATTTGTTCGCTCCACATTTTCAGCAGCTTCTCCAATCTACTCGGCTAAAACTCCTTTCTATTTTGGATTCGTACTCGTACGTCGATGCAGTCGAAACTGCTCGACGACATTCTACCTAAACTGAATGAAAATTAAAATCGTGTATGTGTTTGGACAGAAATATGTATGCAGGGGCCACCGCCGCCGCCACCGCGCCGTTGCGGTGTTACACTTGAACGCGTGTGAATCTACATATGTACTGTACATGCATACCAACACGTGTATTATACAGATTTATACGTATGCGTATGCTACGAGTGTAATCTCCAACAGATCCCTCTATACGAGAGACCTTCCGGATATTACAAGCATCGTGTAACTCCAACTTTCTCGATGCTCCCCACGTCCTCAATCATGATTCATGTCGCCACCGCCGCCACTACCGATCGAGCATGTACATAAGAGTATGGCTCTGCTCTTCCTACCTTGCGTGTACGTATGTGTCGATACCCGTGAAATATCCGTGAGCACGTGTACATGCACGCACATGCACCGGCTCGCTCGGCTATTATCATGCCAGTCTTTACGATTCTGTTTTACTTTATACTTTTTACTCGGTCTACATATTTTATTGTCTCACGCCATTTGCAAAATTTTCATGTTGGACTAGTTTCGCACGTACAACAAACAAAGAAACCCATCAGGAATGTCAATATTCAATCAAGAAATGGCTTCGCATCTGTTTATCGTCCTGCCAAATTTGCCTCACATGGATTCACATACATACAGAGGTACGAGTACTTATGAGTCACGTATAAGTTGCCGGTTAGCACGTTTTCATTGTGCTCATTGCATACGAAACGACCGACACGCAAATGCGCATGCACGAAATATGAAAATCGGCATTTCATATATGTATAATACCGGTCTAACGTAGGTACCGAAAGTAGTCTAATCGAAACGATGAATTTTTCTAATCTTCCAACCACAGCTATCTTAGCTAATCTTACTCTGTGTGTGTGTGTGCGCGCGCGCGCGCGCGTATGTGCACTTTAGAATTTGTGTTTCGTTGGGTTTTGGAAATGGGTCGAATCGTTCGATTCGATTTTCCCTCACGCCCACCACTGTCCCTAAATTTATCCCCCATTTCCTTCCTCCCTTTGATTCAATTATATTTCTACTATGCATCTACATATAGGTGCAATCGTTATGCATTCGGCAGTGTTGGAGGGTGACGAAATAATGTCGTCATTTTGGCTTAGCGACAGTTTTCACTACCAACCGAGTGGATGGATTATTGATCCAAGTTCTGGGGACTGCGGGGATGACTGGAGACCGGTACTAACATGCGCATGCCGCACCAACCTTTTGCTACATGCTCTTTTCCACCACCTACAATTTCCTCTGCTCTTCCCCTACCAACCCCCCTACCCCCACCTGTCCCTACATTTATACTATAACAATTCTATCGAATTTCACGCATCTCTCTATTCTTTCGACCGCTAAAACTCGATCTTTCTGTCGCGTCGCGCTGTCGTGCAGGAAATTGGAAAAATAGAAAAATAAAAAAGCAAAAGGAATGTACGCATCCTTGCCCTCCTTACGTTATTCCACAGTTCCTGTGGACATCTACCCCGACAAAGATTGCGACAGATGACAGTCGTGATTACATTTGCGCCAATCAGTTATTCAATTAACGAATTGCTACGAGCGATGAAAAATATTCGTTACCGTTCAATCTCTAGCATACTTATGTGTTCAGAAACGTGATCTATGATTATGTGATCATTTACCAGCCGTGAAACGTAAGAAATAGTGACGATACATTGACCCCTTTTTCGAGCTTGATTTAAAACGAACGGCCAACAACGGCAACAACGAATAATCGAACAAACAATTAAACGAATGTACGGACGAACGATCCACGTGCCGCCTAATTTTCTCGCTAACCAACGTCCGCTTAAACTCCGCCTAGCAACAAGAGGAACCCATCGAGTTTGCTGGGTAAGCTTGTCCGATAAATCGAAAGGAACGAACATGTACGCACAGCGAACAAGAACCGTTACCGCTTGATATCACGCGCGGAAGTAGCAACGAGCAGGTATCTACGTGTGTCTGCAATTGTAATGATAATCGTAATCGTAATCGAAATTATTGCGATTAGTAATATCCGAATCGTGTTCATTTCTTACGACGATCGATGCGATTTACCACTTAAAAGTTTGACTCGACCGAACATTCGGAACGGGGGGAATGATGGAAGCGGAAAAACTCACCTTTCGATAGACGACTCAAGATGAGATCTTTGTGTTGCGCGGTGTGAGGCTCTGGAAGCACAACGAGAAGATAACAACCGCTTAGGGGCGATGGTGGTGGATGTTGTTGCTGGGAACTCGGTGCCACTGGATTCCCGGTTCCTGGAGTAACCGGAGACGTGTTTTCTTGAACATTTATCGACGATATCGTAGTCATCTCTCCTCCCCCTCCACCCTCACCGGTAGGATCCGTGGTACTCATTGCTAGCATCAAACAGACACGGAAACACGGGTTGAACACTTGGAATTTCCTTCTTTTGTCGTTAAAACCAATTCTTCGTGTCATCAAGATCCATAACGTTTAGGAATATCATCGATTCGACAAGATCTACATATGTATATCATCGAGACAAACGCCTGATTATTCCATGTATGCATGTACACTAACCACTGTCACTTCTCGCCGCTGCGTCTGACACATGACATCTTGTTACCACTAGCAACGTTTCAGAATCGTTTCACTGATAGACCGTGTACCGTTGTATCATTCTTATTCAATATTATTCGCATGATTATTTAGTCGATTGTTGGTATGATTCTATCTGAGTACATTTACCGTAAAAGTAAACTAAACGAAGAAGATGGTTTTTGGAATCTTCACACTATAGCAGTACATATGATCATTGTATCGGTTCACTAACCCGACAGTCGAACAAGATTCGAAAACTTTAATTTCAATATCGTAGGTTTAGTAGCAAGAATGGTGGTGGTGGTGGTGGTGGTGGTGGTAGTAGTAGTAATAGTAATAGTAGTAATAGTAGTAGTCGTAGTAGTAGTAGTAGTAGCAGTAGTAGTGGTAGTAGTAGTAGTAGTAGTAGTAGTAGTAGTAGCAGTAGTAGTACCAGCTGTAGTAAGTAGTAGTAGTGATAGAAGTAGTAGTCGTTGCAGTAGTAGACTACAGATCATGCTACTGTCTAATGGAAAAAATTTGTAATGAATTAACGCGGTATTAATATTCGCTACAACCTGAAAATAGATTCGACATAGACGTCCTACAGTTAGAGATTTCTCTTGTGAGGACGAAAAAATCAAGTTGCTCGAGTGAAAAAACGTTAGAGAGACGAGGCGATCAAATAGTACTAGAATCTTACCGAAACAAGAAAATTTCGAAGAATATGCGTGAAAAGTGTCTGCGTTGTCTCACCGCGAATACATGCGGACAACGTCGGCGCTTGATATTGCGCAGGATTCGCACGACCCTTTTTCCTGAAAGCGGTAGGGCTACGTCCTATCGTCCAATGCGCAGGATCCGAAATTCTCCGCACAGCCTTAGATCATTGATCCAAATTCTGACCAACCGACTAGAAAACAGGACATAAGATAAAGATATTCTCATGTATCGATTTTCGTCTCATCTATCGATTTCGTTGAATTGCATTTGTTTCTTTTTAAGGAACAATACGATTCCCCTTCTTGTAAGTAGATTTCGTCGATCCACGTGATGAATCACAATCGAAGAACGGTTACGCGGACGGTCACGACGAGTACGTCGAGTTAAATGCTCGAAAGTATCCGTAGAATGGAAAAGTCAAACAACCATTGCACCGAGTAGGTACTGGCATTACTGTCTACCGCTTAGTAACAACCCCTTCCGCAGACCAACCGATGAACCGAAAATCTCCACCACCCGTTCTTCAGAAAGATTACGACGAAAAGCTACTCGGTCCCCTTGTACTGAACGTGAACAGAAATTTGTATGAAAAACTACAAACTGACAGTTGTACGTCTCTTACCTTTTTACGTGGCAGGTCTGCTTTATTTTAAATTCGCAATCTCTCGATATATATTCCAGGAGGATCCTCCTTCTACAGGACGTGAAACCCAGGTGCAAGGGCAAAGTGTCTGTCGAAGAAAGTCGGAGTTTAAATCGAAGACAGACACACCGTCTCCCAGCAGTCTGCTTTCTGGTCTAAGCTTCAACTCGCTCCACCCTACTCACCTTGTCCCTCTCGCGTGTACCGTGCCGTGGCGCGTGCAGACAGAGAGAGAGAGAGAGAGAGAGAGAGAGAGAGAGAGAGAGAGAGAGAAAGGGGTAGCAGGAGAGAGGGACAAAGGGAGAGAGTGACAAGAGACGACTCCGATGTGTTACCCGTGGATGACGAGACACGAAGGATACCAAGAATACCAAGGAATCGTCGTGTACACTGGTAAACGTGGGTCGAAACGAAGAAGGACAGAACTCGTATCGTTTCGATGAAAAAAAGAATAAGTAATGACGGCCTGTCGTGACGGACTTGTATGTTAACTACGATTCACGGAATGTCTGTCTCTTCTCCCTACGTCCCGATCGACGACAGAACCAGAATGTGTACTCGGCAGCAACACTCGCTTTGCGGGCTGCCGGCTCTCTGACAAACTCACGACATCCTGCGTCGCTGCCCCACAGAGGCGCAAACCCCTTCCTTGAAATCGTTCCAGTATCCCCACTAACGATGCGATACGATGCGATATGCGATGCGATGCGCCGTCGCGTTGACTCGATTACTCGCGGCCGCGCAGTTCGAACAGACTGCTGCTGCTGCTGCTGCTGCTGCCACTGGCACTGCCACTACTTCTACAACCTCTTCGGCTTACAACACCATACAGCCGCGCCGCGCCGTCGCGTCGCATCGTTGGAAACGTCGCAATGTTCACACTTGGCTGTATAACCGAGTGCATACACACGTATACCTATGGACCTCTGTGTACATGTAGGTGTATATACATGCATACGAGGAGAACCAGAGCAGATGAGCAACTGCAACTGCAATTGCACGCGTAACCGAGTGTACATACATACATACATATGTATGCACATACGCTTGGAGAACCGGCAAGCCGGCCGGCGCGACCCGGTCAAAAAGCACGCCGCACCGTCAGAAGCTAGGCTTACCGGGCATCGAAGGAAACGACTAGCGCCGGAAACGAGCAAGAGCGTAAAAGGATCGAGACTTCGATGCCGTACTTACCAGACGTACGGGAACATTTATCGGGGGACCAGGGCAAATGGTACACGAGGTGAAATAATGACCGGTTAAGAAGCACGCGATGCACTCGCATGTCGTCGTTATGCTACCATGTCGACCGGCACACACCCCGTTCCTTTATTATTTACCGACGTAAAACATTAGCGTTAATCAATGTATGTATGTATGTATGTATGTATGTATGTATGTATGTGCAAACGTAGATACCTAGAGGAACACTGAAACCCTACCAGAGGGTTCGTGTTTTCTGTTCTCTACGATACTGAGAAACACTATGGTATCAGTTTTCCTATAGCAGTTAAAGGACGGCATTCGATTTCATGGGAAAGTATTACGTATACCTATTCGTAGGAAAACATTACTGATTTAAACGTCCTATGAAGCTTTCGTAACTGAAACCATAAAAGGTTCCAAATTCCCTCTTCGTTAAATTTGTCGCCTCCTATTGTCTTCGAATGAAATAAACGGAAAGCGTATCGTGTTGCAGTTGACACGTTTACTGACAGGCCATACAGCCGATTTATCGAATCGTCGACATTTTCGATTGTCGCAGTGTATACCTATGTATCTTATTCCCCAACCTACTACCCTAATCGTGATCAGTGGGTGCTGGTGTTCTTGCTGATTTCTAAAGATCTATGTACGATACTATAGACACCAGGAGACCAAATTGTGGGAGCAGCTTGATGTACTATCTCGATTTATAAAGACATTTTAGTCAGGCCCCGTTGCAACTTTATCGCATTCCCTTTCGTTTCTATAGATACGTTTTTACCTGTGATCAGAGAACGAACTAGAACTTTCACAGTAGTAGCGATAATGCGGGGCGCTAGTATTGACCGGCACCCCCTTACTAACCGTGTTAAGAACATCGGAGGCCAAAATATAGAAACATTTTATCAAGTTGAACAGACCATACTTACTCTCTTTAGCGGTTGCAGATGATTTGCCCTCGTGTCTCGTTTTTTCGCCTGTGTGAACGTGTATTGTTCACCCACTTGACGCAACGTTACAGATGAATGCGTACACGCAAGACGTCGCGACGGCGCGTATGACCTGTTAAAGGGTGTACATACTCGCTCGAAACTTGATCGCACAGATCTATGGATACGGACGTATCGTTACTAGTATTAAAAGAGAATTTCCAATATCTGCGGACAATGTATCTATGTATGTATGATTGGCGCTAGAGGAATTGTTCGATACACGTCGATATATAGTATGTAGGTCTGCTGCCGAAATACGTATACATACCTAGATATATTCTAATCTATGGAATATATTACTATGCTTTCGCTATGATTCGAATAAAAAGAATCCAAAGGGCGACAGAATGGTATCCAGTTTCAGTTAAACGTGTACATTTTGCGTGCTGAAAAATTTTTCCGTCGAATACCGATGCAATTGAAATATAATAAGTAGCGAGTCCGTAACTGAAAGCATGACTGGGCATAGCGAAACACTAGGCTCCCTTGTTCAGGAACCGTTCACTAATACCTATACGTATGCATAATGTTTACATACTTACAGCCGCTCATGCTTGTTAAGCACGTGAGCATTTTCATCGACGTTTCATTATTACATCGTTCGAATTACTTTACACTTGGCGTCCAGTTCCGTGCACTACTAACGTGACGTCGCGATACTTTCAGCAATTACTTATGACTCTCGTGGCCTCTTTCGGAAGACTTCAAATTCTTCTTTCGCGATAAAACACGTTTACCTGGGCCTCTTGCAACGTCTGTGCACCTCCTCAAAATGTCTGCTTTCCTTCATTTCACTTGAGCTCAATTTCATAATAAAGCTTTTCGCACAGTACCTATCCAAAAATATTTCATTCGTTCTTCGACAAGACCTAATCACGCTTCTAACGAAACATGTATCAGCAATTTACATAGTTTATTGCCATTGCCAACGACTGACCTGTAAGCAAGTTATTTCTGTTTTGGAAATACTCAACAATATCACGTGAAAGTATCGAACTAGTTTGAACATGCCCAAAAAGAGAAAAAATAATATGATTTTATTGAAAGAGGCAGAGGCGCTGGGCGTTTACGAGGCGCCACGACGACGGCGTCTCATCGATCTGACTAGCCGAATACCGCAGCCACTTACAATATACGCCGACTGTATACTAGTACCATAGGAAATCCACATATCCGCAGAGAGTTGCCAACCACCGCAAAAGAGCATACTATTGTACATTTCTCTTGCTCTTACATCTTTGCAATACGGTTTAGCACGGTTGTGTTGCTAACGCGAATCAGATGCGAATACTAGAATCGGTTTGAGACAAACATGTCCAAGAATTTTCTCTTTTCTTTCCCAATGTCGCTTTTCGATCCTTATTGATAAGGCAGAAAGAAGCGAAAGAGATTAACAGTACAGATAAGTAGAACAAACGCATGCGTCCCTTCTACACATCGGTACATTAAGAATACAGTAACAATCTTCGATCTTTCTTTCGAAAAATTTGACGTGATTCTAGATATGTATGTAGTATGTAGTCTGTTACTCTCATTTTATCCGATACCGCTGATCAACTTCCGACAATATGACGGTACACAGCAAGACGGTGATCTTTCTTTCAATAATATTTATGCCTTCAATGCTTGAAAACATTTTTGCTCTACCTTCGGACTAAAATACGAATAAAATACCTTTGCAACTCAGAATGGCTCACTGGTATAAAATTACGGAAGAATGAAAACAACAAGAAAGAACCAAAAAATGGCATTTCATTTATCTTCTTCTTCCTCATCACTGTGGAGATTGAATGAGATCCATCCTTACTGCTTATCGCATCCTCTCTTGTTTTATGCAAATTTGGAAGTAGCTGCTCTTTCTTGAACATACATTTTTCAGTCACCTACCCTTTTTATGGCATAGATATGCATACAAACGGATAGTAGAAACACAATATGTACAACACATTATGCGTACGAGGAAAAAATTTATTCCCTATGGTAATCATACAAAACGTGACGTACAAGAAAGACCCTAGCTTAGTCATGAAACAAAAAAGAAGAAATTTGTTTAATAATGATTCTTTTGTAACAAATAGAAAAGCCTACATTCCGTCTCTCTCGAGCTTTAAATCCTGCAGGAAGAGAAAAAAAAGTATGTACATACATCATGCTGAAAATACACAAGAAATAAGTAATTAGTTCAGGATTTGAATAATGTTTGCCATTCTAGCTATAAAATGCAGCACAAATAGCGGCAAAGATCATATGTGCTGTACCACTGCGTTTATGATAGGTGGCGTCATCGGTGGCAAACTGCTCAAACAAGTACACACACCTTACCGACGACCACTAGTTTGAGGAGTTTACCACGGATGACACCATCATTCACTTTTCTCAGTCCATTACTTAACAACACACGATACGGATGGTATGTATGTACATAAGTATAATGTGCATACGGAAATTATATTAAATTGGTGACTAAAGTTGAATTATGTAGTGCTTTGAAAAGTAGATGTGTGTGTGTGTGTGACAGTTTGTTGTTAGTGTGTTATTTTTTAAACCGTAATACGTTATTTGCATAAAACATTGGTAGCAAATTAGTGTACATTTTTGCAAAGTTTTTGAATCACTGCGAAGATCGATATTGCTCTGCGAGTGTTGCTGAATTTATCGACCAGATCTTACACAATTTAACGACCAGACTACATTGAACGAACGTCAATGAATAAGCAAATGGCAGCTTTATTGTTAGTGATAATGACCATAGTAGTCGTTATTAATGTTGACAGCTCGATGAATGTGCGAGGCAATTTTAAACAGACCGCAAAATTGCAAAGTCGTCACGATTTGGTTGGCATCCCGTGGACATGCGCGCTTCTCTATAGGGAACTTGATCGTCGCGATTGGCTAGCTTGAAACTCAATGTCATGCTTCAAGGTAAACTATCGATGACGTCAGTGTACGTCACTTAACAAGTGGGAGTGGATGGATAGATGTCGGCAGCCGTGCTGGCTCTCGCGAATAATCGCAAACGAAATTCGCAACGAACGATAGCCACGGTCGTCGCGATAATGTCGCGTGTTTCCTAACGATGTAGTTCTCTCGCTGGCGAAAGAAAACAAAATACAAGAAGACCCGTGGAACAGACGAGAGAAAAAAAAAACAAGTTGCAACTCACACGTGTTTCCGCGGCAAATGGAAAAACACCGAAATCGGACCGCGCATGCCCGACAACCGATGACGTCACGAAAATTGTGCTTTTGATCAAACTCGCTCTCTCGTCGTCTCTTTTTTTTATTTCTCTCGCGTTGTGGACGTAATAATGTGGAGAGTGAAATAATTGCACGGAAAAGCTCTGTAGGAGCCACGGACAAGCCGGCGAATATCGTAAGTAAATTTCAATATCCTCTCGTTCTTTCAGAAGTCATTCGTTGACTTACAGTCTGTTAACATGGCCTTCACACATGCATGCACGCACGCACGCACGCACGTACGCACCACGCACGCACGACGGCCGACACTCACTCATCATATGTGCGTTCACGCGCCCTACACACATAATACATATAGCACGTATGAACACACATGCCGTTTGTTCGTGCGCGCGCTCGAAGCGTTCATGGTTTTCAGGGGAAAAAACTCATTCCTTACAGTGTTTCAGTTGTCTGATAATTCCCAAGACTTGTATAAATTAAGCTCGCTTTCCGAATATTACGTTAATTCGATGAACCAGCAGTCTTTTTCTTATCCAGATATTAATATTGATCTTCTACCAAAGCAATGATCGAAAATGACAGATCTTGTTCTCACTCGAACATAATTACCACTTTGCTTCTGTTTTTCTCACTTTTAATTCGTCGTTGGATGATCGTTGAACTTATCGCGCCGTCTTTTTCTATTCATTTCTTTTTGGTTGCAATGATAGGGGTCTGCTGTGGGTTATTGTTTTGCATGTGTGCTTTTTTTTGCTTGAACGACAACGTTGAAGTCTTACACTTTATTCAATGGTTGATGAAATGTAACAGGGTTTTAGAGGTGTACTAGATTACATATATGAGAAAGTTTAATAAGTAACCTCTGTTGGACCCAAAATGCTTTTAAGAAGCAATAACTTGGTTGGACAAGAAGAGTAGTATGTTTCATATGTTACATATGTTATATACAACCGAATAAAACGTGTTCAATTTTTGATCAAATACACAGTATTATTGGAACATTGTTATCTTTAATAAGACTAGAGATGCTAACAGCATACACTTACAATCATGGTTCGTAAGTTTACAATAGTTACATTTGTACTTTGAGTTATGCTAAATAAAATGCAGCAAGTTATTGTAGACTCATCTTTAAGTTGTGATATTATCTGTTCAAGTATATGTATATACCATGACTACCAGCTTGTAAACAATACAAAGGGTCTCTATATAGTTTTTTCTTTTGAACTTGTATATTTGTAACAAATTACAGTTACATTAGAATTTTTCAGCGGTAAGCATATGGTGTAAATGTTCCTTTGTGATGCAATACACGTTGAGAAATCAATATTAATTGAATCGATAAATATATTCCGGCTTAATCTTCTGGATCATACTTTTGATATCAGTTCGAATGAATAAAAATTCTATCTTTGTTCGTAGGGAGATATATCTATATAAATATATTTTTCTTCTACGTGTACACAGTGAACTACCATATGGATCGAAACTGGAATGTGACAGTAAAATTTCTAAATGTAATATGAAGAAAAATGTAAAATGAAAATTACAATTAATCCATTCTGAAGAACTGTACAGATTTCTGCAAGATGCTGCCATCTGCAGGCATTAATGCAAAGTACATGGTAATTGATCGGTAAAGCAGAGATCGCTATGCAACGATGCAAATGATGATTGCGTTAGTTCTGATATTTATTCTAAAAGAAGAGATCGCCAATGAAGGAATAAATGTTAAATAAATAACAGTGGTAAATAGGTGAAATTTGTTATTCGTTGGGTAGGTATATACTTTCGGGTCTAAATGATATCGAAAGTACGAATAGGAATTTTCTTCGAGATTCGGTTCGGTTCGGTTCGGTTCGGTTTAGTTCGGCTCGACTCGAATTTTGACTTTTGTTGGTAGTTAGGCGTCTGAAAAGTAACGAAAAGAGTCAACGTTTAGGTCATACGCGTTGCATATGGTCTCCGATTTACATAGGAAGCACATTGTGCCGCGCTTTGTACCACGAGGCACGAGGTCGTGCGCGATTCTTTCTACCCACTATTCTTACGTGGGTTCAAGTTCGGTGAGATGCCGCGATAAGTCTAGATCTGATACAGCCTTCGAATTGTACGTAACAGACGGATAGGTACATGCGTTCACGTTCATGCTACATCGTTTTATATCTATACATGTGTACTTTGAATCGTCTTGTACGTAATACATATAATGATACGGTATGTATGCCTCTGTGTATGTGTGTACATACATGTTCACATAGAAGGAAGACATAGTACACGTAGGGTCCTTTCGCGTAAAATGACTGAGAATAGATCGTGTAATTGTAAAATGGATGAAAATTGAAAGACATGGTCGACCATTCGATGTGGCTGTCGATGCATTGTACTCGATTTCCGATACTTTCGATATATATTTTTGCCATTGCGCCCAAAAAAGCTTGGAGCTGATAAAAATTCTACGAAGAAATCGTGCACGTCGGATATCGGCATCGATCCCACGCACCCGGTAGAAAGGAATGGTTTCATCGATAACCTTCCTGAGAATACCACAACCACTGACGTCATACAATTTCGAGATATTATGCAAGTGATTTTCCTTTCTTTCTTTTCCAAATAACCATTACCTGTGTATTCCTCGTGAGCCCAGCAGAGAAGCCAAGAATTTTCAAATTTCCCGGGCCCTTGCTCGACTATCACATCACACCTCATCACACGACGTCAAACCAAACAACGCCGGCTGTCCTTTTAGCAGCATCGGCTTTGAAATTTCCGGTGTTTTCGCGATTCGTCAGGAAATATAGGTACCTACACACGTTACTCTTTCTTTGTTCAAGCAAATCGAAATCCTAGGGCCTGTTTCAATATTATTTGTCCCCGTTTCTCGCCTCCGCACCGTTGCAAAAAGAAGGAAAAAGACAGAAAGATGTACCGAATTTAGATTAACTTCCTATCCAGTGAATTACATTGAAAGAAATTGCGGATTTACTTATTGATAGATCCGATAAATGACGCGAAATGTTCTAGGGTTACGATGAAACTGAATAATGAATGCAGAATTTCGAAATAACATTTAAACCAATTTGACGGGATCTTTTAATGGGGCTAGGCGTTGACTAATTTGATCCGTGCCATCTGAAATTCTGACGCTCGACTTAATAATTCATCGACTTTACGGGTATACTTAGATCCAAAATGGAAAACCGTGACGAAGCGTATTAGAGAGAAACTAGCGTGTCTCCCTGGTCTGTGTGTCTGTGAAATTGATCTTTTAACGGTTGCCATCGTTTCCACCATAGTTCATTCAGATATCTTCTCAGAAGTACCTGTATCATAACTTGTACACTGAATTCATCGAAATATTTTCATTTATGCATCGATTGGATTGCGTTAAATACTCTGTTGTGACAAAGGGGAACAATTCTAATGATAATAATTGAAATATATTAAGTTGCGTTCGAGCAGTTTCGCGTAGCTCTCCATGTACACGTTCGGATAACGCGTTATATGTACCATACATATGTATATTCGACAAAATACGTCGCTGTACGCGAAAGACAACGACGGTGATGACGGCGATGGCAGCGATTTTAGCGATGGCAGCGGCACGTGTGATCGGCACGTGTCGAAGGGTGCGTGATGAAAACGGGAAACGATGGGACGGAACAGGTGAGACACGGGGATCGGATTTTCTGTGTTTTCCACGGGGCAGGAATACGGGTGGTGGGGGATGGGGGGGAGTGGTGGAGGGGACGTGCGTCAGTGTTTTTCCTCGACCGGGCGTCGCTTGGATCGCAGGAGGACAATCGACTTTTGACTACGACGCAACACGTGTATATCGCACGTGAGAGAGTGGGCGGAAGGAATCATTGGAGTCGTCGCGTTCAGATTTACGTCAATCGTGACCCAACGCGCGAGCCTCGGAGTCTCACAGCCCTAGCCAACCAGCCGTGAAAAAGGACGGTAATAGTAAAGGAGAACAGAACGGGTCGAGCTGGGTTGAGTCGCGATGCTTTTCCGATACGAGGTTCAACCGCGTGTTGTCGACACACTCGTCCAACCAATTTTTCCCGGCTTGAGTTTGGCTGGTCGGACGATTTTTTAACGGTCAACAAAGAACTTGAGGTTAATCGGGACCCCACCTTACACGGTACCGATAATAACAAACGCAGATCTTACGTGTGCCCCCGTTACCGATTGATATGGAACGAAAAAGTACGATTCCGAAACTTGTTCAGCTCGAAACGCGCACTCGTCCACCTTATCGTTGAAAATCCATCGATTCGGTCGGATCGTAATTAGAATCGAAATAGCCGGTGACCAATCACAAGGAGATGAAAACGCATTTTACGCGGGAACTCGATTCCCTCGTCCCCTGTTCGCCTTCGCCGCCACCCTTCAACCCCCCGCCAGCTCCTCTCTCTTGCAGTGATCACCACGTGTTGGTAGCACGTGCCTGCTGCGTTCACCTTCCGCGGTTCAAAGCTGCATCTACGATTCGCCGAGTCGATTTGTGTGTTATGGCTCCACGTCGGACAAATGAAGGATCGTTGTCGTGAGATCAGTCGTGGATAATGCGTCGTTATGTAGTTTCGGTTATCAGGGTGACGCGACATTGTTATTATTATCATCATCATCATCATCATTATTTATTATTGTTATTATTGTGGTTTGGAGTGATCGGGGAAGAGAAGTTTCGAAAAAGCCGATAAGAATTAAGTGAATGAAATTAATCGGAACTTATTAAATACCGTTTGAAGCTTTTGAACCTACGACAAACTGGAGACCGGGACGGCGTGATGTTAAGAGCGTAGGAGGAGGGAACAAGAGGGAAGAGGGTAGGAACGCGTCATCACGAGTCTGTATCGCGAAGGGTCGATTATAAATTTTGCACGCGTGGTACGGCAACGTGCACGCTCCAGAGATTTCTATCGAGGATCGGATCCGATCCCGATTCACTCGATACACCGTGTAGATGGGACAGATTGAGATGGGGTTCGGAACGATGGATCAACAGGGCAGAGGGGAAATTAATGCTTGCGTCGTCGTCGTCGTCGGCGGCGTGGCGCAGGTACCTAAGTACATGTATACCCTGTTATTAGCGTTGGGACCAAATTCGATGCGTTATCAGGATTGTTCAAAATGCAATGATTTTCCGAAGTAGTAGTAAATGCAGCTAATCCGAAACCTTTGCTTTTTTTGGTAGAGCATGCAGCTTCGAGGACATCCCGAATCAGTCGGAACAATATGTACCTACCTGTTATATGTATAAGCTTGAATGCCCTACTTTTGATCGGTTGGAACCGATACGGTTCAGGCATTAATTCACCGTTTCCTCCAGATCGGTACTACGACGAACCAGGCGTGGGTAGATATTCTGAAGGTATATGTATACATGACCCAAAGGAATAAGATTTATCCGAGCAAATTGAAAACCATAGACCGCTTTGGTTCTCGTAGGTTTATCTTATCCGATGTCGGTGGTCAACCATATTATTACGCATGTATGTACATGTGTATGTATATCATCGAGTACACTTATCGAATAATGGAATATTGGAGTATTAGATGTTCCCGAGGAGTAGCTGTTCGATCCCATCGCTAGTCGCTACCTACGTACGTAGCTAGCAGGTCTCTCGCGTCGCCGCGCCAGTCTGTGTACTCGAAAAGGTGTGTACCTATCGTGTGTATGCGCGCGGCGAGCGTACAGGTAAAAGAAACGTCGTCATGGAAACGACCATGGCCACTCTCAATCGATACACGATGGGATGGATGTCGGTTCGGCCTGTGACGTAGGCGAAAAGCCCACGTGGTCCTATCGGCCACGTGCGGGAGATAGAGGTGTCTCCTCCGAGTACTCGAATCTTTCGAATATGCCTATGCCTACCATCTCGAAATTCGAGCCGATTGTTGTCCCAGCTTTATGCGCATCGATCCAAGTAGTAATTCGATCGTTCAACCTGTAATCCGAATAGCCACGATGAATTCCAATTAAAATTCGCAGCGATCCGAGTAGCTGCAGCGGGAAGGGGAATTTGGTGTTTTTGAACGTGAAATTCAAGAATAGTTACTGTGACTGGAAAAGGGAAAGTTATCCGGCTGGGGATGTATTCGAGAACACAATATCAGAGGGATGATACGATCGGTCTTACCAGAGAAAACATTCTTTCTTAACCGAATCTTGTAAAACCAATAAGACGATTGTTCGAAGCTGATCATTTTTCCTGTGGAACATGTCCCCCCGAATTCGCTACCTTGCTCTTTCTTCGAACTTGCCATTACATGTTTCTCTCCCTCTCCTCCCCCACCCTTTCTCTCTCTCTCTCTTTAGCGCACACACATACACACACACACACACACACACCCCTTCTCCAAGCTTTCACGCGTCAAGCAAAAGGAGAAAAAGAGACAGAAGGAGAGAAGAAACGCGCGCGTGTACGTCGTGCTGAAGAGAGGGGAAGAGAGGACAAGAGAAACGAGCTGGCAGATGTTGGGCGCGTGCGGCGTCGAACCTTTTAAGGCGCGATCACTGGACGCCCGGCGTCGCGGCGGCCCTCCCCGCGTCGTGCCGGCCCCCATTGGCCCCCACCGGTCTCTCACGTCCGGATCTTCTCCTCTTGTACCGCGCGCGCGCGCGCGCGCGCGTAAGAACACCTTGAGAAGTCGACCCGCGCCTCCACGAAACTTCACCTACCTCTTCTACTTGCTTTTCTGTCGGTCTTGTATCGCTCTTTCTCTCCCTTCCTTTTCCTTGACCCTCGCTTGTTTTTACTTTTCTTTTCTTTTCTTTTCTCTCACATTTCATCAGGCCCTTTCTTTCAGTTTTCGTCTCATTTTGCCAACCACTCGTCGTATACCTTACGGCGATTGCGTTGGGAACTGTAGTAAACAATCGTTTCATACACCGCATAACATTGACATGATCATTCCAGATTGGGGGAAATTAGAGAACGGGAGACTGTATTCCTTGTATTCCCGATCTTGGTTGAAATCAGATTTGGTAAATGAAATAAATGGATTACAAGGTGGATAGCTAGATGCAGCCAGAAACCTAACATCGATGGAATCGATCCGACAGCTCTAAAATACAACCGCAAAAGAATTTACCGATAAGCGAACATTGTATCGATCTTTGGATCCTCGGACACGTTTCAAAAATTTTCCCCTCCAGCTCTCCTCGTTCTTGTGGTGAGCAACGCGCGTTCAGTCAACTCGTGGACCTCCTCCCCCTTCCCCTCCACCTCCACCTCCTCCCTTCTTGTTTTCCTCTTTTTCCGATCCACTTCCTTCGCGCCACCGTTCTCTCCCTCCCTTTTCCCGCCAGGTTGCTTTCATTCTGCTTCGCTTGGAGTAGAATCGCTCGCGCATCTCGTCACGAGCCAGCCAAGTATCACGTTTCAACCTCTGCCTGCATTAGGAACGTGAGAGATGGAGATTTTGTTTACCTCATTCTTTTCCCCCTTAATTTCACATCTTCCCTAAGCATCTATAATAGCTACGTCTTCGTTAGCTTAATATTTTTTAGCGTCTGCGGTAAATTTTAATACACAGATGTTGTGTCGTTTGATCTTCTCCAAGACCCAGCCTCGCAGGAACATGTCCATCTAACGAGCTGGAACTGGACCGTGTGACAACCAAGTTAAAAAATTTACAGTGAGATGTTTGACGGAATGACATTGTTTAATATTACATTCTTCTCGTTAGATTAACGTAGTAGCTGTAACACGTACGCTGTGTTTTGTAAATGCTGTTTTCGGAATTCTTTCGGAGTTCTTTTTTAGAAATTTTCATTCTCTCCATCGTTTCTTGTTGTTTCGAGACGCAAGACGTTGTTTTGTCAAGGTTTAATCGAGACGCGTGGGTGCGGGGTTCTCGGTATCGTAGACCTACGGAGATTTGACAGACAGAAGATCGCGATCGATCTAATATCTTCGGAGTCTGTTCGGTATCGTCGCGTTGGCCTTATCTAACCGTGGCGTGGGGTCCTGGGACCCTACTGTGGCGGTCCCTTAGCTGCCCTGGCGATCTTCGTTGCCCTCCCGCCAAGTTTTCGTCTCCCATTGCCCGTTTCTTCCAACTCTTGCTTGGACCTTCTGGACCGATCGTGACGAAAGAACGATTGCCGGATTCGTGTTGGATTTCCATCTAGAATCCAATCGAATCGTTGGTCAATATTCGCTTTAATCCGTATGTATCCATTTCATTGATGAAAATCAAGCAAGTTTAGGTTTGACGTGCAGGCATCCGTTTCGTTCGATCGTCTGCAAGTAGTAAGTAGATTTAACTGCAACTTAAGTAGATCTCCGTATAGTATAGAAAAAAACTCAAATTACCTAGCAGATCTTGTTTTCCGATTTAAATCGGTTGTCATTTCTCGGTTTTGGGGAACAACGTTAAAACTCCCAGCGAGAGTGTGTTGTCCATGTGATATCGAAGGGCTGACCCAACCCCGTCGTGATGTCTCTGTAGGAGACAGAACACGTGTCCTACACTCGGTTAGGGCCACGTGTGAGGTGCAGGATGTTTGTGTCAGCTCTCCTCGCAGCCGTACGCCTGGCTAACATACGGAAAATCGATCGATCGATGTTGGTCTAATTCGTCCAAGACACAACCGACAATAGAGTGCACCTACTTTCTATTACATTCGTCCGTCGATCGATGTAAACTTGACAAAATATCTTTAACGATAATCACTGATGCGAACGTATCGTATTTCGAAATAAATGCCATGGTGCCGATACGATACAGTGACACAGTAATATATGTATACGATGATTAACCCTTCGAGTGACGCGGATGCATTTATCCGTGGCGGAATCGAGTGCCGTTCAGACAGTGAGCTGTCAAGTTTCTCGAACAAACATGCAAACCAACCCTCTCCTCGAGGTACCGTCAAACTTTTCCACGAGGATTATGAAACAGGCTGTACGATTAGAAATCCGTGAGACATGAAGAAAACACACGACGGTGTGGCAAGGGAAACAGAGGAAAGAGGAACGGGTTTGGGGAGAAGTTGTGTCGAAGAAGGAGGATGATGTGGGGTGGGCGGTGGAGGTGGAGGCGAAAGATGAAGAAGAGGAGGGGGAGGAAGAAGGCACACGTCACTTAGTTGAAGCACGTGCTCTGGTTTCTGGCGGCTGGTGCTGCTCAGCCTCGGTCTTAGACTCAGCCCTGGCGGCTGCGTTTAAATTTAGCCAACGGAGCTTTAACTTCGCCGTGTCATAGGACAAAGAATATGGCGCGTTGCACTCGCGCCAACATTCGGCTTCGTGTACCACCTCCTTCGTTGCGTTCTCCAAGCGCTCCAGGATCGAATGATTTCGCTGAAATCGTTCCTTTTCGTTTCGTCTCCGGTCCTCTCGAGGGGTTCTACTCATTTCCTCTCCTTATGGATATTGTCGCGAAGGATTCTGTGAAAAGGATTCGCTTGTTCGGAATTGCTTTTCTTGAGGGAGGCCGGTAAAGAAAATGAGCGAAAACCATTCGAAATTTCTAACGGTAGACTATGAATCTGTTACGTACTGAAAGCGAGTAAGACAATTAATCGGTTCACGAGGGTCGTAAATAGATAGAGGGAGGAGCAGGGGACTGAAAAATCGTTTCAAGTGTGTAATATGTATAATATGTACATGATCTCACCCCTAGCGTGAGAATCTACCGGAGAGAAAGAAACTGGCGTGTTGAGAAAGAGACCTCGGCCGAACGTGTGTGTCTCCGGTGCTCCAATGACGCAAGTAACACGCTGATCGATTAAGCGTGTACTCTACATACGTGTAACTTGTGGTTGTTTTGTAGGCGATACGTAATATGTACGCGGTATAGTAATACGCGTGGTCCCCGGCTTGTCTCGCCTTTCTTCGTTTCACCAAAAACTTGAGGAAATTAGGGGGAAAAAATACGGTAGTATTTAGAAAGAGCAGAGAGAATGGTCGCCATATGGGCCGATCGGTAAGAATCACTGGAGCTACTTGGGGGTGTGAGCTCTCCTGGATCGTTTAACGCTCCGGTAGACAAACCGCGTGAAATTGTCGTGTTACTTTCTTGAAATGTTTCACCCGCGATAACGTTTAAAACTGATGACGGTTTATTTGTTGTCGCGCGGCGTTTCAGTTCACGTGGTCTATATACTTGGCAAATTATTCTCCTCGAAAATCGTCCGTTTCTTAGCATTCCGTTAAGTACAAGTATCCGGTGACGGCGCGCAAGATTCGTCGCGGGGCAACGTGGCGTTGGCCTCGCAGGAGGGCTGGTCGAGCTAAAGCGCGTGAAGAAGGAAAAGGATAAGGTGGAAGGTGGAGGTTGGGGTTGAAACTAGCTGAGAAGGAAAGAGAAAACGCAAGTGCAGGCGGTAGGCTGTAGGACTCGTTGCAGCCGGCTGTGTCGTCAGCTGCCGACAGATTTATCGAGTGGCACGTGCCGATCCGGACCGATGTCGTTTTATGCCTTCCTTTCCTCCGCTCCACTCCGATCGCCGGTTCGCCGGTTCGTCGAAGGCAAAAATTATTTCTTCTCGAAACGAGTTACCCCTGCTAACGATTCTTCTTCCTAATCTTCGTCAACTGTCCTGTCCCCATTCGGTAATGACGAACCGAGGGGAGAGCATTAAAAGCAAACGGAAGTTCCGACCGAGGCGAGGGATTGCTGCTCTCACATTCCGAGAAAGTTATATATATATGTGTATATATATTTATTTAATTCAGTTAGATTGATTGGAGTAGCTTGGCGTAATAATTCAGGATTTATATACCACTGTTCCTCGTACATACATAGAGGAACGCGTTCTACGAACAATTCAGCCGTAATAAAGACATGGAAATTGTGCCGAAACTTTTTCGTGGATAGCAGAGACGTGAACTTTCGAACTCTGGCAGTTTTTCTTACACGGACTGAATTTCCAAGCTCGGACCACTGACGTTCGTTTGGCGGTGTGTGAGAGAGAGAAAGAGAGAGAGAGAGAGACGCGCGTACGCGGCGGGGGGTTGCGAATGAGGGAGAAAGACACGATTCCCGGTGGCAGCATCGAACTGTATTAAGAGTGACTTAAATTAATAACGATCGCTATTTCGGCGGCGCTTCCATGCTCCGTTAACCCGATTAAAGCCGAATACCGAGGCGAAGCGAGATGATTATAAAGAATTCAGGGGATACGTTACTCCGGCTTAACTTGACTGGCTTGATCCCATTGCGCGAAGGTAATTATGGAAAGCTGGACGTGTTACGACGTTACGATTTCCTCGCGATCGGTGATCGCACCGGGCAGCGCAGCGCGTTACATCGTGAGACACGGTGAAAACGGAACCGAATTGCATTATGTCACATCACTCGGGACCCGCCATCCGTCATCCACGACCCGTGATCCCCACGATCCCCACGATCCCCGATCCGATTTATATCGGGCCGCTATTGAATAAAATAAGCTCAGTCACTGTTCTGCCTCTCGTGGTAGGAAATATGTATCTATCCCGCCCGTCATTTCCAAATTTCAATTAACACCGACATCTTCCGACCTAACCCAAGCATGTTCTCTATCCCTCTCTCGCTTTCGCCAGTACCTACATCTTCCGGTAGATGATCAATCGAAATTAATAAAGATCGAATAGGAACGATGCTTGAACGGATTTCCCATTTTGATACACATAGGTATCTACCGACATATTGAATAAGAAACTAGAAACGGGGAAATCGGAATGTTGCCGCGTTGTCTGTAGAGAACTATTTTATTGCAGTCGTATACGTATATCTGATTGTTTACTGTATTTAAAAAATTATTTAGAGTTAGTCGTACCTAGGGTAACCCCACTAACGACAAGTCTGTTTTTCCGTTTTTTCAGGGAGCGCCGTCGCGTACGCAACATCGACCCTGTATCTTGGCTCCTACATGCGCGATAGAAAGGTGAGTCTCCCGAGAGAACACACTATACTCGAATAGCAAGCCACGAACAATACTACCCGAGACCATCTCGACCGGTGTAGATCCCTCGATTTAGCCCTAGTCACAAATCACTGACGATCGAAAACTCGTCGACGACCACTGAACTCGCAACGGAAGAGACCTGCTAGAGAAATCTCGAGAAATAGGCGAAAAAGTTGGAGGGATGTCGAAACTGTGCACATCCACGCGTTTTCCACATCACGGTAATGTCGATTCGCACGGCACTAATCACCACCAGCGAAGAAAATTAATAAAACTGTTCCTATGAAATGGAATGCGATCATTTCTCGCGGCACGAGTCACCGGTGAGCAAAAGGAAGGGACGACGCGACGAGAGGAGTCTGTAGGTGTGGTAGCTGATGTATGTACATGATATCGGAGAACGGAGCGGATCTCCCCGGACCCGGGCCGGCGTAAGTTCGAAGATCGTTAACGATTCCAGTGGCTAATCGATTTCCCCGCGACGCACCTTTTGCGGTGTGTGTTGCCTTCGATCGTTGGTCGCGTTGATCGTGTATCGCGGTCGTCATCTTAGTCGTCTTGGTCGTGTTGGTCGTCGCTAGCGGCGGGCTTTTTGGTCGGTAAGGTTAGGTCCCCCGACGACGACGACGACGACGACGACGACGACGACGTTTCTTCGGTGCAAGCCGGTTGGACGTCCTAAAGGAAGGAGCTGGTTGGTCGGCCGCACAAAGACCATCGCATAAAAGCTATATCGGTGGTATTTTGGTTTTGGCTCGGCTCGATCCGCGCAGTTCTGGGAGTGGAGTTCTAAAAACAGCAGAGGTAAGTCCTGCTCCCGCTGGCCGCTTCTCTTCGTGTCTTGTCTTCTCTCCTCGAGCGTGCGGGTCGAACCGCACATTTCTATACCGGTTCCTCGGTTTCCTCGTCGTGGCTCGCCGCGGCAAAACTCTTTAGCGACTAGCCGATGCGATCGCTTCACCGCTCTTAACTCGCATACTATGCTGCCGGTTTCATTCCCAGAAGGCACCCGGTGCGAACCTTCTTTTAGGCACCCTCGCGACCGCCTCACCCGGATTTATTTCTTCGCGCCGAAATTATTTTTGGGATCTTTTCACGGATCGTAACACACCGTTTGCAATCTTAATACATACCTCGCGTACCGTCCCATCATCCGCCTCCGCGGGAGGAGTTGTTCCTCTTGCGCATTCGCGTCATCTTTCTTCGAGAGCTCATTCTTTCTCACTGTTTCGATTCGACGAAAACAGTCGCGTCCGTTTTCATTTTTCCTTTAACCGTTTCATTTCGTTCGGCTATTTCTCAAGATACTCGGATCTTCACTCTGGACCTGACCCTCTAGGACTCGTGCCCCCTTTCGAATTCTTACTCGATTCATCTCTTTCGAATAAGTACCTGCATTCTCGAAAACTTTCATTTGAATCGCATTTATTCGCTTCCGGCTACTACCTTCAATCGATTAAACGTTCTATACTTACCTCTTGGAGGCGATTAATGGGTCAGACATTTCGAATTTTCCCGTTCGATTCTTTTCTCTCTTGATTATCTGTTTTTATGAAAATATGCAAGGGAAATTTTGAGGGGTAGATTTGATTAAACGGCGAATCCTCGACGAGCCACGTTCGACAAAGCTGCTGGAATATTGCATGCGTTGATTGATTTTCTTTTCCATTCGTTTTATTCATTGAAACGCGTTGTGTACCGCTTGAAAAAATCTTGAATACTGTCTATTGAAATTCACAAGTATAACGTGTTCTTTTAAATCAGACGATACTTTCTTATTCCCAAACGATTCACGCGGCACGCAACGCGTAAACCAATTCACTAATCCCTCCAAGTCCCCCTTCTAAGCTCGAAGCGCGTAGTCTAGGTTCGTCAAGGTTCGATTGAATGTCTCTCTTGCCAAGAACATCATCGCGTCACGTAGAGTTAGTCATACCGATATGTAACTGACTCGCTCAGCCTGTCACGTGACACGATCGACGATTATGTTGTACATATACGCCTTCTCGGTTGATGCAACTTTATATCCATCGAGCTGCTGCGGTGGATCGTATTAAACAATTATATCTTGTTGATTTCGGATAAGAACATTCGGTAGCATGTCTAATTGGAAATGTTAGCCGAATCTCGTTGGTATCTCTCGATCTCTCATTTGTCGATCAATTGATTAAGTGTTATACATGCACATGAACGATTAATGGAACTTTCAAATCGAACTCGAACATAATATGGGTCCTGCTCCAAATGAAATGTATATTCGACGAAGTAAAGAAAGAAAGAATGAAAGAAACGGTTCCAGACGTATTGTTGGTCCTATGACGGAAAAGATTCCTATTCACCGAATGCATATGTGGATCGGCGTCGATCACCGCGCGTCGTATTCGTTCTTCTGCCCTTTGCCGGTCACCTTGATCACGGTCCAAATTGCTGAAACGCGACGACGCGTGTAAGTACACTCGGTCCAATCTTTCGTCGTCTCGGTCGTCGTAATGGCGACGCAAGCACACATACATACCCCCGCCGCGATCACGATTCTTTTCCAACGAGATAACCGATCGTGAATCGGTCATCGGTTTCTTACGATTGCCTCTGCGTGATTTTCGTTTTTTTTTTTCTAAACGTAGAATAGCGCGGCTCGATTCAAAAGGCCAAGAGTAGTTTACACGTTAGATTAACTCGCACTTTCACTAGCCTCTTTTACACGCGTTTCATCCTCTTTCACCTCGTATAATCTGCAAGAGTTATTTTCAGGGTAACTTTGCCGCGCGAAGGGTGAATGAGGATCAATTTGCTCCTTCGTAACCAGTCCGCTCGACCACCTTGAAACTGCTGTTGCAGTATAGCGATCAGGCTTACCTACCTACCCTTTTGCGCTCCTCTTTCTTCCTTTTTCTTCTTTCACTTTTCTCTCTTCTTTCAACACGTCGAATCTGTTTCCCTTAGCCATGAAAGAAAAAAATAAAACCAAGAAAAATCTTTCTCTTGTATTCACTTTTCAAGATCTGCCCCCGTGTTTTATAGGCTATAAAATCAATCGTTCTCTGGGGAAAAACGAAGGTAGGCTATGTAAGTCTCTAAAACGGTTCGATCGAACAATTCATTTTTTTGTTTTCTTCCGTTCCGTTCTGTTCTGTTTTGTTTTGTTTTGTTTTGTTTTGTTTTGTTTTGTTTTGTTTTGTTTTGTTTTGTTTTGTTTTGTTCTGTTTCGTTCCCATTCGAACCGGAAGGGTTTCCCCGACGAGCATGCACCGATCGACGAACCTGTTGCTTCGAATGGCGTTGGATCGCGCGTTACCACGCTCCGAAGAAGTAACGAGGCTTTAGGTCTGACCAGGATCGCAATACCGGTGCCTTTTTATCTTTTCGTGGTACGATTCACCTGGTGACGTCACCTCCGGAGTTTGGTCTCATTCTCTGCCGTTTGGTCCGGTGCCAAGTGCGCAAATCACACGTGTCTCGGTTAAATGGCAGACTGTGCTTTCGCGCGACGCGTTACGATCGACGAACCGTGCGTCGCTGAGATTATTCGGACCCTTTCACGACACAGTATGAACACTGAATCCAATTTAGCCTGAGCCCTTCGAATTCGTTTGATCGTTGACAATCAAATATACCGGAAAACATTGCACCTGCGTTTTCACGGGAATCACCAAAGAGGATGTACATATTCTACGTCTATCGGGACACAG
The DNA here is from genome assembly GCF_001272555.1 of Dufourea novaeangliae. NCBI lineage: Eukaryota > Metazoa > Arthropoda > Insecta > Hymenoptera > Halictidae > Dufourea > Dufourea novaeangliae. Next base: position 50,592 of record NW_015374090.1, on the reverse strand, counting down.
TTTGTCGGAAGGATTCCTGCTCACGAATCGAAAAGAAACGGATACGAAGAGATCGAAAAAGATGAACGAATTACTTGTCGAAAAATCCGTTAATGCGACACGTGTTCGTAGTCTACATGGATATATGTAAGCGTGCCAGAGAAGGCTCGAGATTTTCCAGTGTCGGAACAAGATGTTTTTCGGCCGGGGGCAGCAGGATGAACGGATATCCGGTATACGGGAACAGACGTCGGTTGAACCTCGAATGTCGTTGACGGAGGGATAGACAGGCAGAAGCCGGTTGTCGGGACCGACGACTGGCATTAGCCGAGAAGTTTGCCCGAGTCGAGAAGGTTTGGCGGCCACCTGGTATTTTCCTTCGAGCCTTTCCTCCTTAAAGGGAAGTTACATACTCGCTTCCCTGCTTCCTCGTCTGGCTCGTCTGGCTCATCTGCTGGCTCATCTGGCTCATCTGGTTGCTCTGGAAATCTTGGGCAAAGCTTTCTTATTCTTATTCATTACGTTCCGCTTGTAGACTCTTGGACGATAGAGGAAAAATGATTCGAATGAGTAGCTCTATATTGAATGTTCGCTCGCAGATTCCTCAGGCTGCTGTGGTGATGATAGCAACGGACAATCACAACACGGATGTTACATAACGCATGGACGAAATTTCTGAGAAAAGATGTGCACACAGGATTGGTGAAAGAACTTCCTTCGAGAATATACTCGCTGGGGGATTAACGAGAAAAGCGATCGTTTCCCGAGTTTCAAAATTTACTTGACACGCTGTATAAAATATTCTTTTCCGTCTCCTCGTCCGCCTTCTTCTTTTTCTTTTTATTTTTCTTCTTATTATTATTATTACTATTATTGTTGTTGTTGTTGTTGTTGTTGTTGTTGTTGTTGTTGTTGTTGTTGTTGTTGTTGTTGTTGTTACCATTACTATTAGTGTTAAAAATTGACTGGTTTTTCTATAACTGCTTGGTATTGGCGATAAAGCGTGAACAAATTGTGAAAGGATATACATAGTGGTGGTGGTGGTGGTGGTGGTGGTGGCGGCGGTAGTGGTGGTGGTGGCGGTGGTGGTGGTGGTGATGGTGGTGGTCAGCTACGTCGATCAGAACTGGTGACCGTCAGGATGGCGAACGAACGTGTCGAGAGGAGAATAGGACACGCAGTGACAAGGTATATACGCGATGGGAGAGAACGTTCGATCGGGTCGCGTAATGGAGTGTTCGCTGATTGTCGGTGAAAAAGCTCGCGCCTCGGAGAAAGCGGGGAAAAAGCGAGGAAAAAGGGAACGGTTAACTAGACGCAGATACCTTAGAGCACTGTGAAAGGGAGTCGTCCCTCGTGATCTCCTTTTGCTCGTTGGTGCGAAGAAAAAACAATACAGGTAGCACATACCTTTGGAGAGCCGCGATCGATAGAAATACCACCCCAACACTATGTTGTTCAACGATGTTACAGATGTACGAATTAAGATCATCTGTCGTTGAAATTGCACTCGGAGCTCGAATTACCAGTAGGTATTCTCGTTTCTCTTAGTCTTTGTCGAAGATTCATCGATTTTCGCAAAGTGCAGCTTCCTTTCCGGCCAGTTTCTCCTTCTGCCTTACGACGACACATTTGTATACCTATGTATGTATACATATAATTGCTACCTTTCTGTACGTTTTGAAATTGATTGGAATCGGTCAGAAAGCGTGGCCTGTCTTGCGGTCTCGACCCGCGATACCTAATAAATTCTGCAGGAAAATCTAGGCAAGTCCATCTTCATTAACGGGAGAAGCGCACGGTTTTAACCGCATGACCCGATCCATCGAGCAGTCATTTCGCAAATAGAATCGCATCGGGAATGACAGAAACGAGACGGGCTCGTGAAACGGAAATAGACGTCGGTTCCTATAAGTATTCGTGAAATAATCGGCATTACGATTAACTGCGTTTCAACGAGCCGATTAGTCGGGCTACGATGTGACGTTTAACCGATACTGTGGTGGTTCCTCTCCCCTATTCGACGATGGATGAAAACCGCCTGCAGTTTTTACGGTCGGTGTCCCTGCTACATTTCCCTTGATTCGATCGTCGAATGACCGGGAAACAATCGCGGAAGAACCGCCGACATATTAGTTGTAGTATACGTACTTCTAGAAACGTCCTCATCACGACAAATAGTAAATATCGAATAATATTGTTTACTTGTTCAGATTACGGACTAATACATAGGTGGTCTGGTGGGTGATAGACTAGACAACGATGTGCCTAGAATCTTTTTTCGTTGTAACTATAGGTACATATAGCTATACCTATTCTCTCCCGGACTATTGTGCTGGCTAATATTCCTCCGTTCCTTGCACGATATCCGATCGTTGTCTGGTACTGGTACGCAACGTTCTTATACCGAATAGGTACCTACGCGTCACCAGCGTCCATTTTGCGGAGAAAGGAATTTTCCCAGCACACCTTGAATCTCGAGTATCTTCTCCTCCCGCGATCCGGGGTGAAAGGCAGGAAACGGAATTGATTTTTCCACGGATCAACGTAAACGCGCGCGCGTACATCCATGGAAAACCTCTCGAAAGCAATGTCGTGTATGTGTGTAAACTCGTGCAGTCCGGAATGCATAATGTATCGTCGTGACTTTAGGAAAGCTAGTCGCTTACGGTTCGTGGGCCAAATACGAACATCATCCGACAATTTGACATCTGCCATTGTCGGTGAATCCGCGCGAGCACGCTCCCTCGATTATTATTCTGCACTCTGTGCCCGCCAGAGATGATTCGACCGTTCTCTCTCTCTCTCTCTCTCTCGGACAATCTTTCGAATATTTCGAATTCCACGCGAAACAATTTGCTCGACAGATAAGTATGTATAGGTGTGTTAAATATAGATTGATTGATACCTACTCGAGAAAAGAATCGAAGGAATACCTAAGGCCTAAGGGAATTCACAACGGAGGCGATGTGCAGCCATGTAGAGATCCAATGGCCAACGAATCGCTCTTTATTAGCCGTATCCGGGGAGTATTAATTACTTATCTATGTCCCGTTTCTCGCGTCTTTTCGCGCTCGGTCGACGAGATCGATAGGCTAGGATATATTGAACACTTGCCGGCTCTCGACGGGTTAGGTTATCCGACCTCTGTAGGGGGACAGCTACATTGCAGCTCATGCATAATACATACGATCCGACCTGGAGTAGATTTATATTTACCCGCAGCTGGGATAATTCGTTAAATATCGACAGGCATTGCCGGCTCTCCAAGTCAAGCTTTTTCGCCTGGACGATGATTCGACAGGACGTTTTTTCCCGGTTTCAGTTCGAGTATCCTTTGGTATTCTTTTGCTGTCCCTTCGGTATCATCCTCTATCTATCTTTCTTTCGGAGGACAGCGCGGCGCGCAGGCCAAGTCTCTCGTGTCTCTTTCTCCTTCGATTCGTCCCTCCCGATGGACAGAACTCGATCGGCTCTCCATTAATGAATAATATCTCGTTAGTCTTTTACCTGTGCTCACGCGACGTTCGCCGCGTTGTTGTCGTCCGTAGGATGATATTTCAATCTTTTGTCGAGCTGACCGATTCTCGCGTTCCGTCCACCACCCGCCATACTTTGCGTTCTAATAATTCTCCAACGATCCTCCTTTTTGTACTTACCGTACACATACGCTACTTCATTAAAGTCGGCGGACGCTCGTCTTATCATCTCCAATTCTTCTCGTACCAAATTGTTTAACCATTCGAACGCCGAGTCGATCGATTCGCCATCTTAAATGCTCAATCGTCTCTCTGATATTATACGTGTATGTATATAGATGTATACATACATACACACGAGCTAATCATCGAATCGTGTAATTCCGAAATTAGACGAGAATATCGTAGCCGTTTTGTAGGATCAAATGTTTTGTACCTCGAGCACTTGCCCTTTTATTCACGATTAACCATTGTTTTATTTTACTATTAAAATTCTCTGGTATTCCTTGGAATAATTAGAAAAGCACGTTGTTTTATCATTTACGTCGCGTTCAAAGCGACATATGTAGTATCGTTTAAAATAATCATCTCCAGCTACTCTACTCTCGAACAATCTTTTTACTCGTCCACTGTATCTAGACGTCTCTCTGTCGTGTACGGAACAGAATCACTTTCATGAAGAAAACCGATGCGTGTAATGTTTATCCGCGTGGACGAACGAATTGTTTGTCTAGGATCTCTCTGTCGCTGACACAGAAACAACCGGGACTGGTTAACAGAAGGGTTCCCACCCTTTCTCGAGGTGACTCCCTATCGCGTGTCCCGTGTCCCGTGTTTCACCCTACGGGGAACCGAATGACCTGAAATTCCAAGTTCTCCAGTATTCACCACGCTTCGACAATTTATTTGTCATTGGAGCAACTCCGGTGCAAATACCTTCCCCAGAAATGTACAGGGTGATTCGGGACCGATGAATGGAGATCCACCGTTTTGCTCCACGAATTTCTAAAGATACTATGTAACAACATCGATAACGGTGACGACGACGACGACGACAACGACAACGACAACGACGATGATGATTTTCTGCATTTTGAAAATATTCGAATCAACGAGTCTCTAGAAATCGAAACGTGTCGATTCCTCCGAAAAAGCTCAAACGGTAAACGTTCGCGTTTACACCCTCCACTTAATCGGCGAGCGATTATTAAGTAAGCAAACATGTATTTACCGAAACAACAGGTATTTTTCACGACCCAAATACCAATCGATCCGCCAGACTACGTAGGTAGCACTTTAGTAACAACCCGTATCCTTCCTCTGAATCGCCGTGAAATATTATATAACGCTGCAAATAACCGAATTCAAGGTGTCAAAGTAGATTGAGCACGGATCCTCGATTCAATTTCATTTCGCGCAGCTGTCGGACGGATGCCTCGCGAATAACTAATGGAACGTATATACATATATGCAATATACAAAGTTGCACGGCCATCGGCTGCTTCGTTTTACCATTTAATATTTATTAAGTTCTGGGCTTTTCGATTTATCCGCAGAATCCACAGAAGAAACAAAGATTTCGCGCTGCCAAACGTTTCAAAATTTCGTTCGTCTCGATAATTTCTCGATCGGTGTTACAGTTAGATTGGATTCGCGACCAGAAGCGGGGTAGAACTAGTTAGATCTTCCGACTATCGCACGATTGAAAACATAATATTTTCCATTCTAATCGAACAAAGAGAAAAGTGGTAACCATTAAATCTAGCGTTCGAAAAATTAGCGTACCTCGGTGAGCGTAGGAATAATGCTAAGCATAACCAGCCTATATCTACATGTAGATACATAATATGATCGTTATTTTCACCGTATGACACATGTATACTTTGGTGTACCGGAGCGATTAACTGCGCTTGTTATTCCCGAATAACGAAATATTAATAAAGTGCAAAGATATCGCTTTTGCGAATGGCCATCTTAAACTTTTTACGAACACAATTTTCGTTGACTGTCAGATGCAATTTGTTACACGTATTTGCTTGTTTGCTTGCTTACTTGCGGCCGGCCGGCCGGCTAGCTGGCTCTTATGAATGACTTCGTATACGTGTTTCGTATTTCCCAACAATCCGTTTATTTATTTCATTTCATTCAGCGGAAAATATTCGAGAATGAAAAATAACGACAGACGTGGATACGATCTGCATCAATTAAAGAACGCTCGATCTATACATATAGAATACGATCGTTTGAAGGAAATATTTATCAAGTTCTTGGAGACCACGAGGAGGAAGGAAAGGAGAGAAGAAAATTTTACATTAACATTTAAAATAGAATAAAATGTTCGCTTAAACACGATTAAAGCGAGATTTAATTACGTTGAAATCATTGTAAGATTGTAACGTATTTATGTTTGTTTTTTAATTCGACGATCGGTATATGAATTGGCAAGATTTACTATCGATACGAATTAATATGTATAATTGTTATGGAAATATTATACAGTTAACTGTGTATTAAGCGAGTGAAAATCATGAATAATGTCGTTGAACGCGCGGTCGAAGCTGGAATGCGCCAACACAAGTCCTCTGATTGCAAGTGGCGCGCATGCGTCGCGTGTACCCTGTCGGACGATTGGTCGAACGGTGTCTGACGTCGATCTCGACGTTAGCCTATCAACGAGCGAGACTCGTCGACGTTTGTCCGGCGTGCTGAGGCGAACTTCAGAGGCGAGGTGGACCGACTGGTATGTGCGACACGGCCAGCCTCCCCACCCTTCTCTGTCTTTCACTCTCCTTCTCTAAATCTCTCTCTCTCTCGCGCGCGTGCGCCACCTCAATCTGTCTCTCTTTCACTCGCTTTCTCTTTCTCTCGTTCCCGTGTTCTCCACGCGACTTCCTCAAATCTTTATTTCAGGCTCGACCGCGAACTGGTCGAGGCGCGCGGCCCGCTTTTTTACCGTCCGATACGACGCTTCTAAATTTGAATCTTCTACGGAGCAGTGCAAATCGACGGCTCGTCGCACGTGAAAAATATTTTAAGAAATACGTGTGTTTCTAGTCATCGTTTCTAGTCAACCAGGACATTCTAACCTAGCCAGCTTGAATTCTGGTAAGCTGTCTCCGCTGAGGTATCACGTTATTAACACGGTTGTGTGGTGTCATATATATATATATATATATACACACACACATACATACATACATATATCAGTATCACGATATATCGAAGAAGCAGAAAGGAAGAACGAAAGAAGGGAAGGCAGAAGAAGAAAAAGAAGAAGAAGAAGAAGAAGAAAAAGGGAAGAGGATCAAGAACGAGATTGAGAAAATTTTCATCGTTGTTCGTAGTGGTCGTCGTCGATGTTGTAACGAATACGTTTTTGACGATTCGATGAAATCCGGCGTGTGATGTGACGCGTGTTGATTCGATCGGTAGAAACGAGTGCAAGTTGATTCGTGCCAAAAAGCTTCTGTCTCTGATATTTCTACGTAACCGCCTCGACGAAAAGTTTTGTTTTGATCTTAAAGTTGTACCTTTCGCGAAGGTGTTGTTAGTGGGGAGATATCGATCGCGGGACCATTGACGTCCGTTCTGGAGAACGGAGCTCCTCTCCTCGCTCTTTTGACTAGGCTAACCTCTCGATAATTGTATTTTCTCGCTCGGTGGCTACATACGAGCCACATATGTATGTACATATACACCACACCACGTATTCTACGTTTATAATACGTGTACGTCTCTGACGCGTGTACGTCGCATTCTCTGTGTACCTGCACGAACGAATATTATATTTTCGTTGAGAAATAGAAAGGTTGAAAAACGTGCCTGCCTGTTACGAAATAAACTATTCTGTGACCGATGGAGGCTCTTCCGCGTGTCCTTAGTTTAACGTTTACGGAAAACAAGTGGATCCGTAAATAAAGGTAAACCGCGTGCGCGCGCGCGCGCAACATCGATGATAACCTACGCGGTAATCTAGCATAATCGACGAGGCACACCGAACCACGAGATTTTTCGACAGATAGATGGAGTGATCTTGTTGATGAAGAACATCTGTGCTTCACCGACGTCCAGCTAGTGCCTGATTACAATTCTTCGATTAGAATAGTGATCGCAACATCTGTGAAAGAGTGCATGATCTCGCCATCTTTGTTTTGATATCGATTCAGTGCGCGCAAGAAGATCGATCGATTGGCGAACGGATATCGAGATGCTCGACTGATCGAGTTTATATCGAGACGGTGAGTTATCGAATTTAAATCTTTATCGATTGAACGATTGTCACAATGTTCAATCGATTTTATTACGAATCACCCGCGTATATTAAATAGTTCCCGTAGCAGCTATTATCGGGTTTTAAATACTATACCGCGGTTTAATTGTTGATGGGTAGGATTCGGTGTGTAAGCCGTTTGAATCGAATAACGAAAAAATTGTAAAGCAAAATGTGGTCCACAGTAGTATCGAGATAACGCTGATCCCAATTGTAGATGAATAACAAATGAAACAGTTTGGCAATGTTCAACGTGTCATAGTAATGATCGGTGCTACGAGTTAAACCGTGATAAAATCCTCTTATCGTGGTCCGTGTTAGTATTCGTATCGAAGTTTGGTACATTGAATTAAATCGGTTCGTTCACGACTTGGCCAAAACAACGTTTCAACGTCAGCGAGGAGTCGATCGCCATTTAAATCTCCAGCCAATTTCATTCTAATCCGGTGGTTATCGGTTTAATAAATATTCTTTGCAGCAGAAGAGTAAAACTATAGTACACGCATAACATTACGGCATTGTGTGAATATTAACACTGCTGCGTACTGCCACACACGTCATCGGTAATACCTTATGTCATGGAGTAGTTGATCGGTATAGCTCCCGTGTAAACGCGGTTAAGTCACGATCAACCGTTAGATGGTTGGGTGACCGCCTAGGAATTTTTCATTTCTGACAAATTTCAATTATTATTCAAGGTAGATCGGTAATATTTCCAGCAAGAAAATGTTTGATGCGAAATACAACGTGTATAGGAAATACACATGGGTCGCTGACCCTTGGGATTCGCGTTCTACGCTCTTGTATTATAAACCGAATTCGATCGGGCGACTGTTCGAGCGGCAACCGCTTCCTCCAGTCTTTGACGAGGTGTGTATGCCTCTGTACTGTCACCGGTGAAGAAAGCCACCGCGCTTCTTTATCCCTGTCTCTATCTCTATCAGTCTGCCTCTCTGACTCTCATAGTTTTATAATCCGAGTAGTAATCCATATGGTGCCAGGCCACTTTTGTAAACGTACCCGATCTTTCTTTTTTCTAATATTGGAGTCGATACTTTGTACGAACTTGTACGTCAAAAGTTGTTTGAAAATCTTCTCCGAATAGTTGTACACCTGTGGCGAGAATGATGTGACAATTTGTACTCTACGGTTTATTCTGGAAATATTCTAAAGAAAAGGTTTGAAGAATTTGAATCGTCTACACCAGAAATGTATGTTGAAATATATACATGTTCGTTTATACATATACGCGACTCGTATCGATGTTCTCTATTTCTTTCTTGGCCACTCTTTTTCCAGCGTGCTATAGTTAGGAGTAGACAGGTCTATCATCTGGTCGATGCCACCTATATGTATGTATACATATGTTATAATACATACATGTTCCGTCTGATTATACATATTTCTATCCCGGTCTGGTCTGTGGTTCACGGAACAGCCGGTGGTTGATATTTACGTAACAGAGTGTATACTTTGTTGTCGTTTTAATTGGAACTCGGAAGGTAGTACGGATTCGTCGGGATAGAGACTTCGCGATTGTACTCGATATGCCGATCGGTATAAGCGTACATATGTATAGGTGTCCGTCCTGTCCATTTATGTATGAACTCGTGGTTCCTCGTAACGTAACCGGTGCGGGTCCTGTGCTATACCGCGATTCACGGAGCGCGCGGTATAATTAGGCAGGTCCTACTATCGGTGACGGCATAACATGATTTCGCGATGCAGAGGATAACCGCGACAAAAATAACAACGTTTGCCCGTGAAACGCGCGTTAATTCATATAGCGAGTGTTCGCGTGCACGGAATGAATGAAAGGGGCTTCGGTAAATATAGTTGATGGAGCTTAGAATTAGAACGAAGTTAAAGCCAATGTTTTTACTAGAGCCGACGGCCGACCACCACTTCAAATGCTCGTGTATTCGTGTATTCGTGAATTCGTGAATCGAATCGAATCGAATCGGCGACGGTTTGGATTATTGGATCATTAAAGTACCTCGCAGGGCTAATCGATCGAATAGAATCGAAAGTATCGGTCAACCGAATCAACTGAATATTGTTCTTTACATTTCAACAAATGTAGATCCCCATGCAAACCAGTAAAGGACTAAAGTGTAAACGATAGATCGTTTTTCGGTAGTGTTCGCCATACGATCATTACATCAGGCTCTTTATAATTCCTTCGAGACGTATTACTTATTATGTATATCTAATCGCGTTTGGTGCAAAGATAATTTCACTTTGCTGCTCATCTATCGCTGACGTTGCGCCGACGAAACTTTATCGGTGATTAGTTTCAGCTGAAACCAAATGTCGATTACCGTAGTTGCTGATCATCGAAGACTGAACCACACGATGAATTCGCTCAAGAAAAATTATCTATAAAAGTGTATACCTACCGATCAAGTAGGTTCTATGTCTATCTGTTACGAACGTTTTGGGTGGACGACGCGTAGATACCCAGTAACGAGGAGGCATAATTTTACTCGACAAAGAAAGAAAAAAGACAAAATTGTGAACGTATCGTTTATCTGTTGTCGCACGGATCGATGAACAAGAAACGAATGAACAAAGAGGAAAATTACATGGCACTCGCGACGGAATCTAATTTCGGCCAGTTCCGAGAAAAGCCCGGGAACATAAGACGAAAGCAAATAATTAGGAGGTTGGTGCAATTAGCAGAACACGATCGCCTAATAAACGATCGATCGCTTTTCATTTTATCGTCGTTAATTAACGTGCGTAATAATCGACTTTGTCGTCCGAGGTTTCCTCGAAAGTACGCCAGCACATCGATAGGCACATACAGGCCGTCTAGGTATCTCGTGGCTATTTACGACAACAACAACAACAACAACAGAGATCTAAGGAAAACGAAGAAGCGCGTTGCACGTGCGTACTCGTTTAATGCAGTTAGAATCTTCCATAAAATTGGGAAGCGACGAGAACCGTAATAATTTGCTGGATCTCGTTGCTAGAAGCACGAGCTCGAGACGAAGATCGCGACTTGTGTAAGATGTATAATTAATAATGTAGAGAGAGAGAGAGAGAGAGAGAGAGAGACAGAGAGAGACAGAGACTAAAGTATGGAAATGTACTCGCGACTTTTTGATTTTGTCGTTATGTATCTCTCGCTGAAACAATCTCTTCAGCTCCCATTTTTTCTACACAATGAACCCTTATGTAGGTCCTCGAACTTGTGGATCTTTTTCAGAGAATTTCGCGGACATTTGCCTCGACAAAAATTTCAACATTAAATATCGCGTGGTTCGAATTGAATTGAGCAACTTTGCTTTGCCGCGTGATTAAACTAAAACAAAAGGACGACGGACGATGTGGGGGTATAGAAAACCGAAGCAGGAGTTTACGACGTATGATGCACGACAGAACTGGACCGTGCGTTAAAACCTGCCGGCGAGACATAAAGCACGTGTCTTCGGTTTTCCGCGTATCGATTACCGTCGCGCAGCAAACAAGCCAAGCCATGTTCGAAAACAACCTGTGGTGCTTCATTCAAATCTCTGTACAATCGGGAAAATTCACTCATCTTTGAGAAAATCTCCCCTACCTACTCTTTCTATTGCCCAGAAAAGTCAGTTTGTGAACGATAATAGGGTTGCGATTTCCTCTGATTAAGAAATCGTAAAAGGAAGATATCTAACGGTATATTCTTGTTTTTATGTTCCAGTGTTTTTAATATTCCATCCAGTGGTTCCGAAGAGCTGTCCCTTCTCCACAACGTCGTGCAAAAATGGGTCGGAAGAAGATTCAAATTTCACGTATCACGGACGAACGGAATCGTCAGGTATTCTTTCATAATATCTATTTCAAAGAGACTGGGAAACTTTTCCTGCGGGTTAGGTGTTTTTTTGTTTCTTAATTTCGGTCGGGCACATCAATTACGTTGCCACCGGAACACTCTGCCACATGTGTATGTATTACGTACCTACCTATTTTCCTATGTGTACGTAGATATGTACCTATACTCTCGTTTATCTAACCGAACCGAATGCTAGGAAGGTGGCAGCGTCGAAAGACTAATATTTACTAGTGGTTTAATCGTAATCAGAACGATAATCGAAATATTTGTTCGCATCAACGATTCTATTCATGTTAATCACGCTGTTTCTTATCGATATCAAGCACCGATACGCCGATGTTAGTTCTCTGTCCTCTTATCGTATAATCGAAACGTAGATACATCTACGGCAATCAACACGTAATTCTCTCGACGACAATTGAAACTGAGAGACTATGCAAATAATAGAATAAAAAGAAAAGAAACATATATACATATATGTATGTATATCTGGACCTCAGAGCCTCAGAGTGGATCACGTCCACTTTTTATAAAAATGACACTTTACATGTTTCCTGTATGAAATATTTCATCCTTTCCGATGGTAAAATTCCAAGTCGTCTAGTTTTTAATTGATAGATATGTAATAGTCTAAAAATGATATCAGATTCATAGTTTTAAAATAGGGTATGTTTCATTTCTACACATAAAGACCTGTCTTAAATCCATTCAATACTTTCAATTTTTACCGAATGGTTCGAAAGTTACAAGATTTTCGCACCTTTGATTTCCTCTCCTCTAAAGGTTGAAAAGTGCGACCTAGTACACTGTGGTTCCGGGGGATGCACATATATGTATAGGTACATAAGTGTGTATATATATGTATGTATAAACGATGATGGGAGGAAAGGAGAGAGGGTTCGAAACGAAACTCGATGAACTTTTGCCGCACGTCTCGAAACTGTCGTTCATTCACCACATTCAATGATAAAAGATAGTAATACGACGGTAAAAAAAGGTTTCCACGGCCAGCCTAACATTTGCCTCGTCTCTGTGTGTTCGCCAACAGGTGACCTTTAATAAACGGAAATTCGGGGTGATGAAGAAAGCGTACGAGCTGTCGGTGCTTTGCGACTGCGAGATCGCGCTGATTATCTTCAGTTCGAGTAACAAGCTGTACCAGTATGCGAGCACCGACATGGACAAGGTTCTTCTCAAGTACACCGAGTACAACGAACCTCACGAGTCTCTCACCAACAAGAACATCATCGAGGTGAGCCGATTTCTCCTCAGTAATGGTCAAGGTTCCAGGGAAGCAGTCGAAAACCCATAGAATACCTACCTACCAGCGCCCGCCGACCTAACCGAATCGTTACGCGACACTTTGCCCGCCAGGCATATCTAGTACATATGTATGTAGTGAACGTAGAGAGAAGAATACTGAAAAAAAAAAAAACGACGACATGGGGTCCCATTGTTGGATCGTTCCCTCGGGAATACCTACGATTTGTTGGATTTATCGACGAGTACGGCTCTTGTCAACTGAATGGTACACCAACCATCTCGGTAGTCGGTACACCCCGTATATGTATACCGGTCGAATGAGAGATTTCACAGTGAAGAATTACACGGTCCCCCCCCCGTAGTTGCTCTCGTATCTCGTATCATCACTGGTAGTTATTAAGTTTTTCAGTAGTCGATCATCGAAATTACACGAGCTTGTTGAAAATCTGCCTGCGTGCATAAGCCGCTTCCTGCGAGACTTTTTTCCACGGGATTTCTTATGTATAACGGGTGGTTTGACGAAAACTGATCACTTCGCGATGTCAAGATCGCATTCCACGAACAATTACATTTACATGAAATCCGCAATTTGGCGTTGGTGCCAACAAGTATGTACAGAGACAGTTACCCAATATTGATTGGTAACAATTATCATTATTATTATTATGAAAGCAGCTCTGTCGTGGGATCTGTAACAGACGGCGGGGACTAGATTTCTAGTGGAACATCCCTTATGTGTACGTGCTGGAATTTTTCACTGTAGATATCTCTCATCGTATCACAAATCGTTTAAAATTACAATGATTTTCTTAGGGCGGTTAGTGGTCAGAGAAAGAAATGAAAAAAAAGAGAGCGAAGTGAAGGGGGTAAAACAGGGTAGTAGTAAACTTGTGTGTACGGCCTTAATGGAATTAAGAGATGGCCTCGTGTGCGTTTTACTTGTGCGAAAAGTTGCATGTGAACTTCTGAAATTACTAAAAGATTTCAAGGAAACAGAAATAATAGAAAGCAATGCTCTCCGATAGAATGGTAGTAGTGGCTGGTTACCGGAACAGTGAAACGCACTCGAGGCAGAATTTTCTCAGTATTGTCGGCAAGCTCAGTAACCATTCGTCGTTGGGGAAGCAATTGCACATATTTAGGTACATGACGTTCTGGATTGTGCCGCTCGCAACTAGGCACCATGCGTGTCTCGATCACCAACAATCATTTTAGTCTAGTTAAAGTATCACTGCAACAGGTAACCTGGTGTTATTTATCGCGTCCGATTCCATGTGCACGCACGTGCTATGTACAATATTACGTGGTACGTAATAAGTAGTACGTATTATGTGGTATGTGGTACGTGCGAACGGTAAAGTACACAGATCGGTCGGCAACAATCAGAAACGCAGGTTTCGAGGCTAGTCTCCACTTAGTGTTAGCGTTAAATTAACGTGCATGCGAAGGTTGAGTGCCCTCGGGCGGTGTGGTCACGTGAACCTGTCTGCTGACACTTGCAGGCACTCAACAAGAAGGAACATAAGGGTGCCATGTCCCCAGAAAGCCCGGACCAAGAGGCGATCGAGTATAATCTGACTCCGCGTACCGAAGCCAAATACACCAAGATCGATGAGGAATTCCAACTGATGATGCAGAGGCACCAGCACAATGGCACCCGGGTATGTATTCCAGCCACCACCTTGGTCCTCTTCAACCTTGCCAGTCGGAATTCCGTCCTAGGAGTCGAACAATCGTTACGACGACACGCATTTGCTCAATTCCAACTGTCACCTTCTTTTTTGACAATAGTTGGTCAATCATAGAAATGTCCGGTATTCCTCGAAATTTTTACGTCCTATGGAAATTTCTTATCGACATTCTCACAGCCCTCCATGGGAATCTATGGGTCCGAGTTTTCGCATGGATGAGAACGATTCATTGGTCCTCTTGGTCTTTTATCCATTCATTACCTTTTAACAGTCTGGCATCGAACGTCATCGGACGGCGCATGCATTTAATTCACACCGTCGTTCATTATCGCACCGTGAGTTAGGTTTCGCCGTGTTTACAAGGGTGAGATTATTCCCATGTTAATTGGTGAATTCTTTCACGAACGACAAACCAATGGATGGTAGATGCTTATGGCACTCACCTTTTTCGGGGTTTTCTTGTACCGTCGACCGGACATGGGAAGGGAATGGAAGATCTGATCGACCTTGTTAGTTGTTAATTTCTCACTGACGACTACGATTAACGGGATATCATCATCGATTTATTGTGTTTTCAGGCAATGGGGCAATCTAACTACACTCTACCTGTATCCGTACCGGTGAATAGTTATGGCGAATCTCTACTTGGATCTAGTCCTCAAATGGCCCATACCAGCATTTCTCCGCGGCCATCGTCTTCTGAAACAGACTCAGGTACCACCCTCTTACCCAACATACACACACACACACACAGGCAGAGAGAGCGAGAGAGAGAGAGAGCACATACACGCGGGCGCGTTTCAGATGACTAAAGGTAAAGATCATTCCAACTGTCGCTACTGTCTTTTTTTGTTTAGTTTATCCACCGGGAGGGATGTTGGAAATGAGCAACGGATATCCTCCGTCGGCATCACCACTGGGAGGTTCACCTAGTCCAGGACCTTCGCCGGCATTGGGAGTCGGAGGAGGCAGTGGTAACAAAGCCAGCAATCCATCTAGACATTCGCCGCAACCTCCGCCACCACCTCCGCCGCCTCATCCCCACAGGACCAATCTACGAGTAGTTATTCCAACACCCCTTACGCAACCCCTTTCCGAAGATACCAGTTACGATGTAAGTGTCGGAAAGACATATGTATGCATGTATGTAAATTATTCGTCGATATGACTTTGTTCGAAGTCTATCTTTGTTTTATTTTTGTTCTCGTTGCGGTATACAGAACGGCCATGCACAATCCGCATTGAATACGCCGGTAGTAGCACTGCAGACACCATCGGTTCCAGCTGGATACTCTAGCTTCGGACCAACGGATTATTCCTCGGACCTCGGAAGTTTAGCATGGTCTCATCAGAGGTACGTTGATGACTTATCAATGTATTCGGCAGCCACCATGTCCAGCATCAGGTAAATCATACTTCATAATTATTATTACGAAAGAAAACTATGTGCCCAGTTGATATGGTATGCGAGACATTCAGTGATCCTTTCTTTGTCCGTCATCTTGACGCTGAAGTTGTTCCGTAGTAGTCTCGGCTTGTTTCGATTGTCGATTGTAGCATGCCAATGCATCGATTTCATCACTCTGTAATACTCGATCTCTTTTAACTCGTCGTGCTCAAGTTAATCCACATTATTCCCATCTGTCAGCCATCAACGACACAATAACATAAATATACGTTCATACTTTAATACAAGATAGGTTCAACTCGTTTTGTAAACAGCAGCGACAACAGAATATTCAATTTCCATACGATGTATGTATGTATGTATCATCGGTTTGGGCTCGCTGGAGTCAAGCTTTTCCAAAACATATACATACATACTATATGTGTGATCTTGCTTTGCTCAGAAATATATACACATATATGTAATATCATCAGAATCAAGGATATCGTGGGTTCCATAAGCAAAAGACACGCAAGCTTCATGAAAAGAGGAAATCGGAGGGTCTCTGTGTTAATCTTACACGTGTTTCATACCAGTTGTCTGGTTGCAGTGGTCTTCCTCATTTGGCCGTGTCGAGCAGCACACCGCCGCCAGCGACTTCGCCTTTACCAGTGAAGATAAAAAGTGAACCAATCAGTCCACCAAGAGATCCACACGGTGGGAATGGTGGTTCTAACAACGGTGGGCCGAGTACTACTAGTAACCTTCACCACACGACTCTAAACGTTGGTCCATCGTCTAGTACCGGTGCACCTCCTCCACATCATGTACCACATCCGGTGCCACAGTCGTTGAATTTAGTGTCGAGCAGACCGAGTAGTAATCCACCTCCGTCTCATTCGGGTAGCATAACGCCAACGAATTTGCCGTCACCGGGAAGCGGCACGGTGACAGACATCAGAACAAGTCACTCGACAGCCGGTGGAAACGGGGGGAACAATTCAGACTATGAGAACGGTCCGCTGATGAAGCGTTCCAGGATGACGGAGGGCTGGGCGACTTAATATTAAATCTCGTGGTCACGCTCGGTCGTTTAAATGAAACCTCCACGTACAACGGCGTATAGTGCTTGTGAAGTTCCAGGACTCGAAGTTGTAGACTCGTTACAGTTTTGCCCACTGGTTTCGGTGCGCAAGCGGGAGAACGATCGGTGTCGCGGCCCGAATTAGTGGATGGAAACAGAAATTAGGTTTATATCTTGAAGCCCATGGAAAAATGCGTTTGTTTGACGATTACAAAACGGTGCCATAATGTTGAAGTGTTACATGTATAAGTATAAATATATACATATAAATATTATATATGTATATATATGTACACTTATACATACACACATATGTATACATATATGTATACATACAGAGGACATACATGCATACATACACACAGAGACGCGCACACAAACACATATACAGGACATACATATATACATACATACATACATACACGTATATGTGTATAATATGTACGCGCGCGTATCACACACACGCATGCACACGCACACATTTTCATGTATATAATACGAAGTTGTTTGTATATATGTCATTAATTCACTGTCATTTTCTTCGTGATATGACATTGTGTCCTTGGTATTTGTCGCTATGACAAAGTTATTCCTTTTAGAACAAAAGGAAACAAACAAGGGAATCGGTGTATGTTTTTAAGAATGTTAAATTGATCCAGGAGCAAGGTGTTTCGGGATAGGTGCATCGACAACCGAGTTTCTTTAAAGTGTTTGCGAACCACGTCTATAATTTACGGTAGGAATTTACCAGTAATTGTACTTTGTTACTTGTTTTCTTTTCTTTTTTTTTTTCTTTTTTTCTTCGTGCGTTATAATAGGTAGTTAAATCCGCGGCATAATCCGTTAATTGACGTTTTACAAAGAATGCCAATGGAAACAATGAACATAATTTCTTTTAATCGAATGCCTAGTCAGAAAATAATGATATTCGATTAGTGGTAGAATTTTTATTTCTTACGTTTTGTTTTTCGTTCTCTCTTTTTTTGTATATGGCAATATCTCTTTGCTTGGAAACCGAGCTCTTGCTTAAACAAGTTTAAGAAATCGTGCAACATTTTATCATAAAGAAAGATTGTACGCGTGTCGTAGGTCTTTTCATATATTTGTTTCTTTTTTTAATTTTTTTTTTTATATTAATTCGTTAAGTAACCGTCGGTTTGTTTTTAAGTAGCGGAGTCTTTTTTTCTTTTAGCGAACTCATTAACGGTCTATGTCCGCTAAGGAAAACGATTAATGATAATCGGCTGCTGTACTCAAGAGAATTGCGATGTTCCGTAAAACACGATCGGAAATTTAATATATTGATTATTACGAGGTAATAGGCGAGATATATGCATACTGTATGTGAAATAAGCATGTTATATAGTCTTGATTACTAAAGGAGAAAAATAACAAAGGTATATACACGCAAACTCGCATATGTATACATACATACGTTATATACATTTTCCACAAGTATTTTGCACATTTGATATGAAAGAGGAAATAAGACGTTGACACTAAAGGAAGAAACTTTGCAACCCTTAAAGCCTAAATCGTACACAACGACAGCTTGACCTTGAACGCGCACGTATTTCCAAACAATTATGTACCGATGAATGAGAATTTAGAAACTCATGTGAACAGATTTATTAGATCTTCGAGACTCAAAAGTGCAGAGCAAAAGAACACACACACACACAAACACACACACACACACACACACTCTCTCTACATATATACATACACATTCGTGTTTCATTCTATTGAATCCACAATATTCTGGCAGGACAGGGTTGCAATTATGAAATACAAAGCTGTCTTATTCCTGATTAAACCGCTTCGGGATGGTCTCAGCCTATGCTTTACTCAGTCTCAGGATGTATCCTGGTGTGAGCTGCTCTCAAGAGTCGTATTTGGTACATTAGTGTAATTAACGTAACTAATGATATACACGACATGTATATGAATAAATAGTGCCTGGCACCATTTGTGGCCCTCCTTTCAGGTGACTTGTCCGCGTTATCTGCACAAGACATGACCTCGTCGACGAGTATCGTGTAAAGAGTTTTGAAGAGTATCGTGAAAAACGTTACACAGAATAGAAAAAAAAACAAATGGAAGAGGGGAAAGCAAGAATACGAGATTGTTAGGGAAGATAAAAAAAAGGGGGAAGGGGGTATACGAAGTTCATATCTTACCCAAACGTTACACTTGAAAGAACTTGTGGAGATTGTAATTTAGAAGATTCTCTCGACGGGTCGACAACTTGGTAGGTCAGTCTTTATTGCATTGTAAAGAGTCGTATAATCTTCGATAAGTAACTTGTTCTTCACTAACGTACATTAGAGACGTATCTAATGACTGTACGAACAATCGGTGTACGAAACATATATGATACAATGTATAGTCACTAATAATTAATCACAAATTTTTAAGATGATCACAAAGTGCAATCTCTTAGCAACACACTTTTTTATCAAAAAAAAAAAA
>NW_015374090.1:0-31100 GCF_001272555.1 Dufourea novaeangliae | reverse complement strand
TATATATATATATATATATATACATGTGCACAAACGTACACACACACACACAAACACATAAATATACATTTAAGTGTACATACCTGAATTAAATCCTTAAAAGAGAAGCTCTGCGATACTTTGCATTTGTTGCAGATACGTATATACTTCTTAGCCGCGGTAGGTGGATCGTTGAATAATAAAATTACTGTTAATTCTGTTGTTAATTATCTAATATCGTATGACCATTTCTCAGAAGAGTTTCGAAGCTGCTATTGTCTGTTTCATCTATTTTTTATACAACTACTTAGAACCGTTTGCACAAACTTTTGCATTTTCGTAACACGTAGATTTTGCATTTTCATATTCGTATAATTTCCGTTGATTCACAGTATGCTGAAATATCGAATCGAAATCAATCGGCACAAAGTAATCTCCGATACATACCACACACATATATACACACACACACACACATTAAATACGTTGTCTCGCAATCATGTGTTTGAGATTCGTACTCTTGAATGGATACCTAATTATTATATTTTGTACAGAATCGATAAAAGAAGTTACGTTTACTACGACCGAAAGGTTCTATTTTTCAACAACAGAGAAGATATTGTTATGTAAATGGTACATAGATTGTAATTATTCGCAGAGAGGTGGGGTCTCAGGCTCGTGATCCATAGCGTGGATCGATCCGATATGTTGCCACAGTCAATGCACAAAACCCAAAATTCAATGATAACAGCACATACATACGTGTAATATAAATACTTTGGTGGACGTGAACATTTTATCCAACTTCACGTAGGTATAGCTAGTACGCGAAACTGTCTGAGAGGAAGTCTGTTGTTAATCCGCGATCCACCGACGCTCGGTCATACGAAGTGAAGAAATAGCATTCGTAATGCAAAAGGCATAGAAACAAGGATTACATTTGCTTACCGATCTATTTTACTGTACGACATACGAGAGACAAAAAAATATACGTAGCGATACCTCTAAAGGTAGAGAACTTGTTGAATGGTGTACGTTAACGATACATACATTGTAAATACATTTTAATGTATATTTTTAATATGAAATATGCGTAAGTTACATGAAAGCACACTCACATAGACACACACAGAGAGAGAGAGAGAGAGATGAGTATCTCTTGTTGGTAACAACCGTGTTCAATGTTCTCTCAGGACAACTTAAAGAGCATATCTCGCGAGAAAATCGCTGCGATTCGTTGTTTCCTCGAATCTAGAGAATCGTTCGTATTTCACGGTATACAATGTTAAAATAGTGTCGTGTATGTTATTTACCGATGGTTGTAAGTACGTTTCTTGATCTTGTTGAAGAATTTTCTGAACTATCGTTTCAGCGGACATTGTATAGACATTATCGTTAGGAAATTGTACAAGTCTGAATGATATTGAACCTCGCGGTTGTGCCAGCAAGACTCTTTAACGAACTATTCGAATATGTAAAGCGAGGATGATTATCATAGTTGAAATCTCAGAGACTATTCGAAATTGTTGGAACGCTGTGAAACGAAATGGACCATCATTAGAAACGTTGTCGTGTGCGTAGAGTAACACGAGAATATAATACGTAGCATACAGGTAGAGAGCTTTTGTACGAGAGCAAAGTTGTTGGATTTAGACCGTTATCGGGATATTTTTATTGGGCAAGTGTGAATTTTAACGGATACTCGTTTCGATTTTTCTTATTTCCCCATTCTGCCCTTCACCCCCAGCTCGCGCGTACCCCACCCTGTCCGTTCTTCTTTTATTGAATAGTCGACGACCTCGAAGACCGTGTTGGGAAAATAACGAGCTTACGCGATTATGGAAATTCAACTTGAAATCATGTTTCATACTTGAAAGTATCTAAACGTTTTTTGCGTAGTTACCCAATTTGTATGTGCACGATACTTGGACACAATCGAAACACGTGGTCACGCTGGTTCTACGACCTTCGCCGACGCGGCCAAAAGTTCTTGAAAATTTTGATATTCCAACTCGGAAAACTATATAGCAAGAGCTATGTAAATATAAGTTAACAATTTAGTTAACGAATCGAGCGATTCATTGACCTTTTGTGCCTTTGAGCGAATTGTTGTAAACTCTTGGGAATCAATACCTTTGAACAGTCCTTACGTTTTAAATGTTTATCTATTCTGAGATCTCGACGCCTAGGAAGTAAGACTTTTCGATGAACGTTACGTGAACGATTGTAAGTTATATATTTTAATCGAGCAAAATATATATATATACACGATTGAGAGTTTTATTTAAAATAATTTTTATGTTATCTGCACCGGGGAAAAGCGTCTCTCGGACTTGGTAGAGCGATAGTTGTATTGAATTCGACTATAAATATTTTTTAAAATTAATAAATCTAATTTATAAAAAAACAGTGGGTATGTATATATTAATAAGAGGAAAGGGGAGTTTGTCTCGAATTAGCCTAGTTCTCCTAAGGTTAAAAATTAGAAAAAGAGACACACAAAAATCGTATCGAGTATCCGATTACTTGGCGTTATTAACTCGATTGAATATACGAACCGACTCGTAAATAAAGTAAATCAACTCGTAAATGCACGTCACAAGTATCAAATCACTATTAACGGTGTAGCGAAGCGAATTTAAATAAACGACAAAAAACAAAAGCGAGAGAACTAAATGTACTAACCACATGCATACATACATATACATATATATATACATATACATACATACATACATCCATACATACGTAAAAGTACATTTAAATACCGAACATATCTCTCTGTAAAGCGACATAGCATCACATTTCTCAGACTAATCCAACGTAATTGCCATTTCAGTTCGTTCATCCGTGGCCCATGCATTTTGAGATTCGCCACGTAATTGAAACTATGACCGGATATTATGTTCTCTTTCTTGTAAACATAGAAGGGTCAAGGTTAAAAAGAACGGAACAAAGAAATATTTGTTGGGAAGAGGTGAAATATACGTACATGTATACACATATATATTGTATATTTCGTGTTATTGCCGCGTGACCGAACGGAATTTCAAAATGCAATGGTACGATGTCGTCGACGTACTTTTTAAAAAGGAAAGAAGAAAATTATTACTGCGTAGCGATACTGTTATTTGTATAATACATATACATATATATATATATATATATATATATATATATATATACACACAAACACACACACACGCGCACGCACACACAGAGACGAGAGAACATTTACACTACTGTACTGTTAAAAAAAAGAAAGGAAACGGAGCAGCGGCCCATAGAACGAAATTGGGCGGATACAATGCACGGTTGTAAGATGAGAGACTGTGTATAAAAAGAGGAAATGTTTTAAATAAGACACTACTGTATGTATACCGAGGAAATGAAAGGACACCTTTTAATCGCGTAACATGCTAGATATTAAAATATTGTGGTATATTATAGTTGTGCGTTCAAGTAGACGATAATCGATAAACAATGCAGCGAGACGGGAGGGAAAGTAATTTCGTATTTGTATAGTGCCATCGTGAATCATCAATTAAGACGAACCGAATTTTATGTTAATCTTATCATTTATTTCTCTCTTCTTTTCCTTCGTTTTTCGTTTCTCCTTATTCTAAGCCATTTCCTTTTCAAGATCATCGATTTACAGAGTAGCTACGGAAAATTCGGTTAATTTGTTTCGTTGAATGGCAATTAATGTTGCTGCGATCCTGTTCGGTTACCAGGACTATGAAAAGATCGAGCGATTCGCTTGTGTCGAAAAAGGTATATCCTGTAGACTTTAGATTTTAGATCGCCCTTTGTTCCTCAATTCACGCGTCTCGATAAAAAAGGCGATACGATAGCAGTTGCGGCTGGCAATGAGTGATAAATAACGATTTGTCTCGCGCGAAATCGGCCATTTGCGAGTACTTCGCGAGGGGTCTTGGCTCGGTGGCTTGGTTTTCACGAGCTGTATTTTTCAAGAGAAACATAAATTCCTATTGATTCAAACTATTATTCGTATTGTCTAACGAAGTAGATATACATATACATATGTATGTATATTTTTAATTAATTTCTCCGATCCGATCCGATCCAAGCCTCCTACGATCATTCCTCAAATTCTGAAGAAAGTTCCGAGAGTCTCGGAATAATAGTTGAATGAGTTGAAAACGAACTTTAAACACAACTCTTTAAATACTCAGGAATATTAATGGAGCCAGGTATTTCTTTTTCTCTCCGAATATTCATTATCATTACGCGAAATGAATTCCTTGGCGCGTACACGATTTTTTGTCAAAAGTATCCGCAACCGGCCGATTCCAGCGTGTCTCGTTGGTAGATACGTACTTCTTTGGTGCTCGACATATCCGATCATTGTTAAATATTCTATACATGTATATTATTATCGATACGCTATAATCATCGACGTTATCGTCGTACCTCAACGTCATCGTGATCGTGATCATTAGCATTACTACTACCATGTCTCGCTATTACCACCACCACACCACTTTTATTCAAATTGCTACCGCTACCACTACTACTACTACAACTACTACTGTTACCATTGCTACTACTGCTACTAGTACTAGTACTACTAATACTACTACTAATACTACCATTACTATTACCGGTACTTCTGCTACTACGATTTCTTACTTTTCTCTTTTTGTTCATTATTAATTATGATTACTAATCACGACGAACAGACGCGCGTGTCGTTTTACCGCCTATCAATTCGATCAGTAGGATGGTCGACAGAGTTTTAGTGGTAATCGACACAGTTTTATTAGTGGTAACACGCGCGCGCGCGCGCACAGAGAGTGAGAGAGAGAGAGAGAGAGAGAGAGAGAGACATACGGAACATTG
Organism: Dufourea novaeangliae; assembly: GCF_001272555.1. Lineage (NCBI taxonomy): Eukaryota > Metazoa > Arthropoda > Insecta > Hymenoptera > Halictidae > Dufourea > Dufourea novaeangliae. The sequence continues at coordinate 26,258 of NW_015374090.1, read as the reverse complement.
TGTAAACACGCATCGTGGTTTATATTTCAGTGTATCAGCATAATGATATCATATGATGTTTCCCATAGAATACATTTTACTTGGTTTTTATATTTGGCAGTATTTCATTTACTCTGTCACTCGGGCACGCGCGAATCCCTTTCGAAAATAGCAGCGAAAGTAACGCGTCGCAAATATCTTTCATTACCACGATACCATTAATAGAAATCGGAGTAATCTTTATTAATATATATCTTGTTTGTAGGAAATTTGTATAAAATGTAATTAGCCGTTAAGGTTCACGCGTGCTTGTCAAGTGCTATTCCAACACCTACATAAATCTCGTCCATCGAGCTTGTTGCGAAAACTACAAACATCGATAGATAATTTGTAACGTACATATGTTGTATTTTTGACCGTTTGTCCGTAAGAGACTTGCCGATTATTTGCACAAATTTCTTTCTTGCAGCTTTGTACTTGCATTTCGATGATTTTCTTTAGATTTGTTGGTAGACTATATGTATAAAGTAAGATTGCGACGAGTTACAGACAAAACGGTGAAACGAGCTTTTTTTATCGCTTCAAATGAATTTGATTCGAGGAAAGAAGCTCATCGTGTTTGCCGAACGAATTCGTGGTGTCGTGGTGTTGTGGTGTAGTGTCGTATACATACAGTATACATATGCGTGCATATTACCGTCACTTCCGGTCTTCTAAGGCGCGAGAAATCTATTATACAATCTTGGTGTACAAAGACGAAACCTCAACTATTTTTCTATCTATTGACTGTTGAACGGTGGTTACCTCGAGAAGTGGTTAGTTGGAACATTTTTGACTCGAAATCGAGTCTCTTCGGTACCGGATACGATGCCTGTGGAGGTATGTGCGTTACCTTAAACGGTCCCATTCCTTCCCTCTAACAACTAACGTACATTACACCATCACCTCTCTGTCCCGTTGTTTTCGTCCATATATTATATTTCGTTGTCACGCGTGGAATGTCTGTTTCACGATCATTGTACGATATTAACACCCTCGATACCGGCTGTTCCCCTGTAATGCAAACTGCTTCGAACTTATTTTACATTCTTATAAATTGACTCTGCAGAAATCCAAGTTTTTCTTTTACGGTGCTTTGCATAACCATCCGCAGTCTATATCCCGACTTGTGTAAACCCACGTTGTTGTTGTTGTTGTTGTTGTTGTTGTTGTTATTGTTGTTCTTGTTGTTGTTGTACTTAAGCGTTTATAATTAGAGTGCGGACATTTATGCAAAGTATCGCGTTTCCAGATCTCACTTTATCGGAACTTACCAAACAACAAGGAAATTGTTCCATTGATTTCGCTTCTTGTTACTAATGTCGTTTTGCTCGTGTAATCTATTTGGAGTTAATACGACAAGGGAAACGGACATTTCGTATGTGGCGATCGGGTCGGAAATAATGCGTACGGTTGGAACGAATACCGAAAATGTTGTATCAACTGTGTGTCTCCATTGCCATATTGAACGTGTTCAAATTTTACCCGCTTACATTTTCCGCCATAAGCCGTAAGATGAACGAAACGAAACGAAAAGATACGAATTTTCGATGAACAATAATTTACTCATAACAGCAAATTAATGTTTCCTTTAACGCTTGATGCCGCGTCGTTGTCGTTCTTCTTCGGTAGAAGATTGATGTTCCTGCAGATAAAGGTGGAATTATTCGCACACGTTCGAATATGTGAACTACACATATGTTATACATACATACATAAATACGCATATGTATAGTATGTGTTTGTTTGTGGCCGTTGCCGCCGTTAGCTGAGCACTTTTGTACGTTCTGTGAAGTGAACATGTCGCCGCGTGTTCCGTTAGTCACATATGTATGTATGTACATGTACATCATCCCATTCATCCATTCTTGCATTTTTCGAACAACTCGATACACTGCATATCAACGTTATTGATATTTGTTGTTCGATGTTTCCGATTCTGCCGAAAAGAGAACGTATATCCTCGAATCTCATCTTGTACTTTACAAATTGCACAATAATTCTTATACATGTATTAGTTTATTAGCAGCCGGCTTATTAACTTCTGGGTTTCTACGCGTACTGCCGACCACAAGATTCAAAAGACCGTAGACTGGTTGGTATAGCGTGACAACGATTACATACGATTCTTAATATTTCTAGATTTGTTCGATCTTTCGAATCGTCGGCAGTGTACATACCTGTGCATAATTATTCTTTGGTGGCAAATCGCACCGCCACGCCGGGTCGTGCACAATCGGATCATTATCTGTCTTCTTGATTTAACCGAGAGATATACTTACCCACGATAGAGCATAAAAGTTAACAAATAATCGAAACTTTACCCGCCCCTCTCTTTTTGTCCATAATGTCGGGGACTCGAAGATCGTGTAATCGGAAAATCGTTGACTCGAGTATCCAAGATGATAATCCGCGTTCACCGTGCAACTTTGACCATGTATGCATTGTTCATTCGCACACGCACCAGCGCATCGCATACGGAATCGCATATACCGAACAAAAAGAATCGTTGTATGTATACATATACATATATTGCAATTTGTAATCGTCCGGTGTAATGGGACACACACAGAGAGCCGATACACGCATCTTTGCACCAAGTATTAACACGACTTTCATTGTGACGTCCACTAAAATGTAATTTATACGATTGTAAACATGTGAGATCAACGAGAAGCACCGAAATTCTGTGTACTCGATCGTGATCGTCGGCCAAATCTTTTTTCGATACCGCATGTTTCTATTTTAATCAGTTTCAATGTTCATTCTTTATTCTTTTCACTCCGAACAAGTATCGACAAACGGGATATTTTGAAAATTTATGTAACGTTTACGCGACCATATATTGTATGTATGTGTATGTTTGTATCGTCGTGATAAATCAGACAGGCTGTATACACAAAAGTCGATAATGATTCTCATGATTTTTTTCCCAAAATTTGTTACGATTTTAAAAATTCAAACAAATTATGTAAGAAGATGATGGTAAACAGGATCGAAGAATCAATATCTTATATGTATACGATCGTATCTGTCCTCTGTAGAATTGCCTTATTGTCACGTGCCTCGATTAACGATTAAACTGTTCACCTCTGCTTACCAATTACTTGTTAGTATACGTAACGAAATATGTACGTGTAATATCGCGTTATTCTTTGTACTGCTCTTGTAAATATATTATGAACGATTACTGTCATCGAGTGTCGTCTATGGAATTTCACTACATTTCACGGATGTCGCTGGATCATCCTCTATACTCTATGCATATATGTATGCACATATTCCTCGCTCTCTTTCCATATACATATACATATGTATGTATAGAATATATCACTGTAGATGATATACTCTTTTAATTCATATTTAAAGACGTTCCAGGTTAAATGCTGTTAGTTTAAACATTTTCTTTTATAATCGATCTCATCGCACATTCTATCTTAATAGAGAACTTGAATAATATGTACCTACACATCCTCATTCCTATCTGTGCCCGTTCACCGCCGTTACTTCTGACATTTCCTGCAAGTATGCGTAATTACAAAAAATTGCGCAACCATTTTTACCTTTGTTCTCTGTTGTGTACGACGGTCGTAATTTTATTCGAATAATATTCGGATCAGGAGCGTGTATTCAACGTTTATTCGTATTTGGCGCTTTCGTCGAAAACGTCAGAGGTGTCAGAGTTCGTGTCGTATTCGGTTGTATTCGGTCAAACAATAAACAGTACGTCTATTCAAATTATTACGAGTACAATGTAAATTGTAAATGATTCCGATAGTGTGTTATACAAGCATCTTTACAATTAGATATATGAAGAACGAAGCGTAATATATTATTAAAGAGACGAAATGCCACTTCCAGCTGCTTTGGCCGCGCGACTTGCGAAAAGAGGACTCATTTCTGGATCAGAGAAACACGGTATTCAAGATTATAAAACTTGCATAATATATTTCATATAATTTGTTATGCAGCAATACTGTTCATAATCATACTGTTGTTCTTTTTTTTTTTCTTCATTTTGCCACACATTCTAATGGTCCAAACCCAATGAATGTTTTTTTTAATTAATAACATAACCTTAATCGGGGTTGCATTCTCTCTTAAATAGAAACGACAAAGAAAGAAGCAAAAAAAAGAGTCCACGAAGAAGTAATTGCCGAAGACTATGACAACGCAAAGGAGGATATTAGTCAAATTGATATATCCCAAAAATTCATGGCAAGTATTACATTAACCCTTTGCGATAAATCATAAGTTTTTATTAAATAAGTGGACTCGGAGTATCCTCTTCTCCACCCCTTGGCAGTACACGTAATAAAAACAGGCTTGGTAGTGCGAGAGTTAATGTTTATAAATAATATTCAAATTTATAATTCAGCTAATCTTTCAATTTTTATTCTAGGGATACAGCGGTTGCCCCAACAAATACAATATTTACCATGATTGCACAAAAAAGTGTAAAGATCTCTGGGGACTTGGACACGTGCAACCCTCTGACAAATACTTGAAGAAGCAAATGCGATTAATACAAAAATATTCTTTACCAGAGACATGGAAAGCTGTTTATGATCCAGGCTGGTAATTATTCATCTCTAAATACCGCATAAGTACTATTGTTCTCCTACTTGGAAAAAGAATCTTTACAATGTGTTAACAGTGGTCAACATTATTATTGGGATTGGTCGTCGGATTTAGTGGCTTGGTTACCACCTAGTCATCCAAAATGCCAGATATCCCAGCCAGCTTCTCAGTTAAGGGAGGAACTGCATCTTAAAGCAGCCGAACAGGATGACAATTTGTCCAGTGATGATAGCGGTAGTGACCAAGAACAAGCAGAAGTTAGTAATTCATTGTAATTATTAATGTTGTAAATGAAAAAATACTTGGTAGAAATTTTATCTAACAGAATCTTAATTTAGGTGGATGAACCAGAAGTAAAGAAAGACAGAAAAGTTGAAAACAGAACAAAATACAAACCAGGAGATAACAAAAGAAATCAAAGATTGGATAGATCTGATAACAAGGACAAAAAAGACCGCACTCTGGATCCCATGGATCCAGCATCTTACAGTGATATTCCACGGTAACGGATCTAGTTACTTTACATATAATTTATTTATACAAGGACGATATGCGTTTTGTTCGGATATTGTTATCCAGTCCTTAATTGTTTACTTACAGGGGTAAATGGTCTGATGGTCTAGCGAGGCATAATGAAGCTAAAACGGGAGCCGACACAACGGCCTCGGGACCACTTTATCAAATGAGACCGTATCCTAGTCCAGGCGCAGTACTTAGGTCGAATAGAGCCATTAAATCCGAATCAGAATCGTCTAATAAACCGAAAGTGTCGTGCCCCGAAAAACCAGAATAAAAGCTTTCATTTTCTCTGTATTGTACGATTTCTTACACACCTTAGATTTGTAAATTTACTATAGTCTATAAATATTCGAGTTGATTTTTGTAATAATTGGGTATCTTGAGCAGAAGATTAGAACAAATTTTCTAATGAACTCAAAAACGTACACGATTCGTTGTCATTGCGTTTCGAAATAATCTGTCCAAGTAATTTCAACTTTTAACTATGTGCATGCAGACGCATATAAACTTTCGAATTTACGTTTAGATATATATATGTAATTATTATATATATAATTGACATACATAATGGATAATCGTGAAATTGTAGATAGTAGCAAACAGAATAGATATGTTGTGATTTAAATTTTACGCGCTATGCCGAACACATGCAGGTTCGCGATAGCGATATAACAGTAACAAGTATCGAGGTCGATTTAATAAACACTTTTATTTCCAAGTCGATTTATAATTAAAACAACTATATTATAATATAATAGATCGCATACAAACAGGTGCGGCAGCTAATACTTTAGTGCGTTTATTAAAATTCATTTTCGTGGAAATCACGAGCTTTTCGAATTGATTTGAACATCATCGCAGTTGACACTACCGCCGATATGTGTCTTCGAGTCAATGTCGAAGTTAACCTTGTTCTTGGCCTAGTTTGTCAGTAACGATGCAGGGGAGCAAGCTCAATATTTCCAAGGGATGATACGTACTGTATACGTTTTGCCCCGTGAGTCTTATCAAAATTGTTTTGCACTCATAAACCCAGTTAAACGAGGAAACGTCCACCGACGACGCAAAAATTCAAACACTTCATATCGTATATTACGTGTCATATACGTGTATATATATATAATATATATATATATATATACATACCATTATACATACATACATATGTATATAAGTATATGAATATCCAGTAACGTTAACTACGTGACGTAAAAAAAGAGTGTTATGAATTATAAGAACTGTTGCGAAACATCACGAACCAACACAACCGTGCTTCTTTCCCTGCGTGCGTGTTATTTCACGCGCGATGAATACGATTACTTGAAAATCTCAGATCGCGTACTGTTTAAGGCGTTAAGGTACGTACGCATACGCGTCACCCTTGCGTGTCTATACTAAAGGATTTAAATATTTCAGTCGCGACAATAATTTGTCCGTGCGTCATTTTATATTTGTATGGTGAACGTTTAACATTTTCCGTTGAAAGTTAATGATATTATATTTCCAGGTTAACTCACAGGCACATGACAGATCATCAACTTTCCCGCCGATTTTCGAAACATCACGATCCCGATGTTGGCTCGAACGTTGCATAATCGTTGATTTTTCGCCAGTCTGAAATTCAAATTTGAAGTGTTATTGGTTCCAGGGAAGCTGTAAGAATTTTTTGAACGACTAGTTAGAAATTCCAAACGAGACGTGATCACCCGTTCCAGGTGATTTAACAAACATCGTACATATTAACCAACTAACTGATGGGTTTATGATAGGAACGATCTTTGTTCATTCTGTTATTAAAATTACAGAAAATTTAGCAATACCTCGTGAAGGACTCCCATGTAAATACTGTATTTTCGAATTTTCCATTCTGTCACAACGACCGTTTTTGTTATAAACCCCTTTCTTGATATTGTATTTAATGTTTCTATTGATTCTTTTCAGATACATTTTATATAAGTTTTGCCGGTTACTTTTGTTACTGATACTGCTTATTATAAACTACATTGGAACCTTGACTATTCATTTCAGTGGGCACAAAATACATATTGATATTATTCATGCAGTTCTATGTAGATATGATAGACAAAAATAAGAGTTGCCGAGGGGTGAGTACCAAGAGTACATGAAATATATTAATTTTGTATAGAAGTATTCAAAATATTATACTCATTGCCTTTTCTCTAAAGTGTAAGTAATACAACTAATTATCAAAGGGTATATATAAAATGAGAAAATGAATCAAGATTATTAAAGTGTATTTCCCTTATCTGAATCAGTTTATCTTATCTCTGTTACCCATAAGTTTTGTTTATTCTTTTATGTTTAAAGTTTCATTGTATTATGATTCTGTTATACTTTAAATGAAGTATGTGTAGTAAATGATTAATTCATCGAAGAGAATTATCAGAGGATGATATCGTTAAGTTTCTTGATATTTTCAATACAGTTCTAGAGACTGCAATTTATTTACGAATGCACGTGTGTTACATAGTATACACAACATGCAATGTTTCATTATAATTTCCTTCTTGTTGATCCTTGTTTTGTTTTGTTTTGTTTTGTTTAATCCTCTTTTTTAGTTGGTATATTATTGGTTAATGTTAAGGTGAATACACATCAAGATGGCAATCGGAAGTATTATATGTGGAGCCAGTACTCCTAAAATAAAGAGAAAAAAGGCAAAGGTATACCTTGTTTCACTTCCATTTTCAAAAATGAAAATATTACATGAAATAATGGAAACAGAAAATTATGGTGTATTGGTTACAGGCAACCGAACGCAGTTGGATAGAAGCAACATTTCAGAAGAGGGAATGTTCAAAATTTATTCCAAGTGCTAAGGATGAGCACAGGTATATAATATATTCACTTACCTACCCAGTATCAAGAGTGTTAAGTTGTGTCTACAGATCAACTATAGACACTCTATAGCGAAGAAATATTCTTAAATCTGCAAAAGTTTCTTATATAAGATGATCCATTTTAATTATCATCAACCTTTACACATTTTGTTGAATTTGAAATAACGTCATTGCATTGTTCAATATTTGTATTCAACTGTTTGTTCGGTGACAGATGAATAAGTAAATACATGTACATTTTCTTATCTCTCGAATGGGACAGTATTTTTGCAGAGGCAATATGGGACGCTTAATTACGACAGTTGTAAAGTTGCTTATTTAGTTTAATTGTATGTTAACTTTTCATTGAATCCGTTTTATTTCTTTACAAAAGCTGCACACATTATTATATGTTTGTTTACGCATTGTTTCAGGCCATCACTAATACATTTTCTTGTGTTCATTTCCTTTTCATTTACTTTTCTTTCTTTCGTTTCATTTATAGGTTTTTCCAAGTACAGGGAGATAAGAATGCAGAGTATGATGTGATCACCACTTCCAGGTGAGAGTTTATAATGCGTTGTCGCGATTAACAATTTTGTGTTTAAATAGATATTATAAAAGATACTATATAATATTGCTTCTGCAAAATATATATTCGAATAGTTAATAAAAAGATCGTTACGTTATATGCATACTATTTTCAGGAATAGTGATTGTACAAAGAAAAAAGTTACCGAACCCCAAGGTCCTATAGATAAAAAAGAAATACCATTTACTTCATATAAATGATTGTATTTATTAGATGTTGTTTCGACATTTAAGTTTCGTTCGTTTATTGCTTCTTACAAGACGCCGATTTGTTCTCTTAGAGATCATACCCATCATTCTTTTGATCATGCAATGGAACTACACAGTTGATCCATATTATATCGGAAAATAAAGAACGTGGCGATAGTAGCGGTATCATGCTTTATAGTAAATATGTATTGATTGTCGTCAGCAGACATTGCTAAACATCATTTGACCAAATTCAATTATAACTCTAGGTAAAGCATTTGTACTTCTACTTGTGCAGTATATGTTAATTTCTCCTGAGCTGTAGTACGTTTCAACATATCTCCAAGTGATGAAAAGATAAAGCAAGAACTTTGTATTCACTCGCACCCAGACACATCTGGACTGGTAGTACAAGCGCAATAGTTAACTAATGATTGTTCATTATAGATGTTGTTGTGGGTATTCTTATACGTATCACTGCAGAACTGGTGCAGACGTTCAAAGCTATACCGCTAGTAATACCAAAGAAAAGGATCGAGAGCAATGGTCTCCCGGTAAAAATACGCGACCGTTTCCAACCGATGCGTATGGTACCATTGAGTTTCAAGGTGGACCACATCCAACAAAAGCACAGGTAACAGATAAACACCAATCGCATTCAAGTATAATACAATCATACTTGGGATTACCCAAGTTACTTATCACTGTACATGGAGGTCGTTCTAATTTTGAACTACAGTCTAGTTTAAAGAAGGTCTTGAGGAAAGGCTTATTAAAGGCTGCGAAAACAACCGGTGCATGGATATTCACTGGAGGAACTAATACAGGTTGGTCGAATCCCGCATTATTACCTACTTGTTTCTCGAGCTTTCAGATGACAATGAAATCATAATTAAAATTCCACAGGTGTTACAAGGCAAGTGGGTGATGCGCTACTTTTAGAGAGGTCTCAAAGACAGGGGCGGGTTGTGAGCATAGGCGTAGCACCATGGGGAATTTTAGACAAAAGCCATGAACTTGTGGGCCGCGGAGGTGAAGTACCGTACGACTGTCTCTCGTCTCCGTGGTGAGAATAATAAATTATTAATAAGTACTGATCTGTTATACGCGGCGTTAATTGCAGCTATGATAATTTACAAAAACTCTTCAGGTCCAAATATGCGGTTCTAAATAATCGACATGCGTATTTTTTATTGGTGGATAACGGCACCGGCGGTCGATATGGCGCGGAAATTGTATTGCGCAGGAAACTAGAAAAATATATTTCCAATTTGAAACTGCAGCCATGTAACTATTACACTGTTCCCCCGATTAGTACCAATGCATGTTCGAAGAAACTGTTAGAAACGTTGTATTACAGATACGCATAGCAGTATCCCTGTTGTTGCGCTGGTCATCGAAGGAGGAACGAACACGATACGTTCAGTTTTAGAGTATGTCACAGACGATCCTCCGGTCCCTGTGGTAGTTTGCGACGGCTCGGGCCGTGCAGCTGATCTGATCGCTTTTATGCACAAGTATAAATTGAATTGCTTCTTAAACATCTCCATTTTTAATCGACAAAGTGTAAATGTCGAAACAAACATTTAGGTACGCGTCCGAGGGAGATGGCGAGAGTGGAGAAAACGAGGGACCATTAGAAAGTATGAGAGAACACCTTTTGGATACAATCAAGCGCACTTTTAAAGTTTCTGCTGAACAGGCGTGCCAATTGTATTTGGAACTTTTACAGTGTACACGTAAAAAGCATTTGGTAAGTTCATTGATATAACTTCCTTTAAAATTCTCCGTGCCTTTCTCTCTATTTAATCGACAATCTGTTTACAGATAACAGTGTTCAGGATAACTCAGGATCGACCCCAGGAGCTCGATCAAACGATTCTGACAGCTTTGTTCAAATCCAAACAACTGTCTCCAGCTGAACAGTTGTCTTTATCATTAATCTGGAATAGAGTAGATATAGCACGCAGTGAAATATTCGTTTACGGTCAGAAATGGCCGACAGGTGCGCTGGAACAGGCAATGATGCAGGCTCTGCAGCATGATAGGATTGACTTCGTGAAGCTCCTTCTGGAGAACGGTGTCTCCATGCGAAAATTCTTGTCCATACCTCGTATCGAAGAACTATACAATACCGTAAGTTTTAAGATTTTTCTTGCTTTCTTTTCTGTTTTTTTTTTTTCGTTCATTTTTTTCACGCTAGAGAAAGAGCCAAAGGAGAAAGAAACGCATATACGTATAGCAGCGGCTATACGTATAGTGCGTATTGTAATCGTGCGTAATTATGTGTAGTGTAATCCTTTAGTTTTACACAACACCGGAAGATAATCTGCAAAATTTTCTCATTTAGAAAGAAGGCCCTTCAAATACATTGGGCTATATTCTGCGCGATGTAAGACCGAATATTCCACGCGGTTATATGTACACGTTGCACGATATTGGCTTGGTGATAAACAAATTAATGGGTGGAGCGTATCGTTCCCAGTACACTCGCAGAAGGTTCCGAGTGATCTATACCAAAGTGATGAAGAGATCGGGTGTACATCAGCAACACATGCACCGGAACAGTTGTGCGTGGGGTAGTGTTAATCGATATTATTCAGGCTCTGGTAGTAAACAGGAAAACTCAACGATAAGTCTGCTCGCAGAAACTTTGCCAGCGAATCGTGATACTCCTTTCTTCGATTATCCCTTCAATGAACTGCTTATTTGGGCCGTATTAACGAAACGTCAACAAATGGCGTTACTGATGTGGCAGCATGGAGAAGAGGCATTAGCAAAAGCGCTTGTCGCCCTTAAGCTGTACAAGGCTATGGCCCATGAAGCTGCTGAGGATGATCTTGAAACCGAAATCTACGAGGAATTACGAAGTTACGGAAAGGAATTTGAAAATATTGGTAAGAATGTACTTTTAGTGGAGAAAGCCTATGTAGCATAGGCAACTTAGAATAGGATCGCAAAAGGACAGCTTCACATGAATATTTAACTATGCTCTCGTTCACAGCGTTGGAATTGTTGGACTATTGTTATCGCCAGGATGATGATCAAACACAACAGCTCCTAACTTCCGAACTTCAAAATTGGTCTGGTCAAACCTGTCTCTCCCTAGCTGTTACAGCGAATCATCGTCCTCTGTTGGCACATCCCTGCAGTCAAATTATTTTAGCTGATTTGTGGATGGGTGGTCTTCGAACAAGGAAAAATACAAATTTAAAGGTAATCAACATACACGTTATTAGTTAGAAGAAATAATAACAGGTTCCTTTGTATCTACTAACTGGTTTTGATCGGGGTGTCAGGTTGTTCTCGGTCTGCTTTGTCCCTTGTACATAACCCGTTTGGAATTCAAAAGTCGCGAAGAGTTACAACTGATGCCGCAGACTCAAGAAGAACATTTGATTGCCCTCGAAGATGAAAAAGAAGACAGCGATTCTGAGCACGGCATGCCAACCGGTCCGGATGTCGAGGTAATTCTTGTCTCTTAATCCAATTGAATTTTATGTTAAATTAATTAGAGAATTACTTTTTCTTCGAACAAATAAGCATCTATGACATACGTATTCAGAGTTCTCGATTCACGAAGAAATTCTAGTAACAGCGTAGAGTATTCATATGTATACTAGAATAACGAGTATCAGTCGATGCAACGTGTCATTGCTTTTGTGATAATTCATTGCTCATTTATTTCATGCTGCAATTATTAATTTATTTTTAAAGCATATAGATTACAAGATGAAATGGAAGGTAAAGAGTACTTGGTCCTGTAATTGTTAATAGAAGGTGGTTCGGATATATATATATATATGTGTAACATTCTACTAGCAAGAGGCGGATGCATATGGTTGCTGGTTTTGAATTGTTGTGTGATGAATTATATGGATACGTATACGCATGTAGGTTCTATTCACGACATTAAACCTTTTGAGCACTCTAAATAAAGTTCAAAATGTGTATGACATTAACTGCTATTGGTATGACGTGCAGTTTTATTCTTTTATTTCAATTCTTTATACATATGTATAATGTGCTTGAAGGGTGTAGTATTCGTAATTTATCGAGTATAATGGTATTACATATTTGAAAAAGAGTTAAAAATCTTGTAACGTATCTATCGATATTAGAGGTATTGAAGTGTGTTTTATAATTCATAGACTATGTATGTGGGTATGCGTATGAATTGTTTTTTAGAAACGTCAGCGCAGGAGCCTGAGCGTACGCAACAAATCCAGCAGCCAACAAGGCGCTAAGGTATATCTATAATGGCCTGAAACGCAATGACTCTATGACCAATAAGTTCACACTTTCCGGTGCACTTTTCAACTATCTATCTTTTGTTATTAGTTATCATCAAGGAAAACTTCTGTTTATTCAGTGTCGGAATTCGTACCGGTGAGGATGATAACTAACGCTACCATCGTAAAAAACTATCGTGTTGTATTATAAATGTCTCTCGAAATCGTTCGATGTCGATAAAATATCGGTATTGTTTCTCCAAGCCTAATGTCTATGGTCCAATTAACATTGAAGTCTATAAGCATTCCCTCGTTATATGTTATATGTACATATGTATGTATATCTATTTTGGTCAGCCAAGTAGTAACATTGAAATTTCATTCGAATAAGTATCGAGATGTTAAGACGAATTTATGCGGAAGTAATACGTAATGGGGAAATGCTAATTGTACACTGTTAACTTTATATGTATGTTGCCATAGTTAGTATGCTGATATTTTTCAATACGGATATAGTATATGTAACCGTTATCAGTTATCCAATTCAAATTAACAGTTGTATTATTATCAGGTCATCCTTGCATTTCAGACACTCACGTTTAAGACATCATTGTCAATTGAAAGGAAAATGGGACATAGTATGTCCAATGTTGTTGAAAATTATGTCTATCCAATTCAAACTTATGTCTATCGTCTTCCTCGCGTAACATGCTAAAGCGCACTAACAATATACATTTATCTATATATATTCTGTGCGTCCATAATTCTTAACATGAATTGCATTTTATGTATATGTATATCGTTACTTCTTCTTCTTCTTCTTCTTCTTCTTCTTCTTCTTCTTCTTCTTCTTCTTCTTCTTCTTCTTCCTCTTCTTCTTCTTGTTCTTTTATTTCAGTCTCCTAATTCTCATAATTTCTTAAAGTTTTTGCCTTTACGTGTAGAGACAGGATCTGTATCTGCTACATTGTTTGCTACCTTTTTCTGTACCTTAGTAGTAATCGTTCAAGAGTATCAGTTTCCCGAAAAGAGAAATATTATATTATATGTATGTTTATTTCTTAGACACGATGCTTACTCATATACGCATTATTACACATATTATACGTAACACAAAATGTCCATGCATTAGTGTTCTGTTTTGTTCTGTTCTGTTCTGTTTTGTTCTATATCCTAAATAACACAATTTCTATTATTCATGATATAACGATAGTTACACGTATATTTATACACATGGCACACATAATTATGTCTGCCATGTGTCTCTAGTTGTGTTCCCATTTAATTTTAGTTCCCAGCATATTCTGTAACACTGCAGAAATATTTGTGTTTCACTGTTTGTTTCTCGCATACTATGCATTAATATAGCATACTGCTCCCCTTTAATCGGTTTGTTGGCAAAATCCTAGTTGTAAATGATTCACGAGAATGATCAAGAGATAGTAAATATAGTATGTACAAAAGAAATGAGTACGTGTCAGATAATTGAAAATCTCCCGTTATATCTGTGCATTAATCTCCTGTACAACCAACACAAGGTTTGTCCATGTTTAACTGAAGGAACTGTTACTTTCTTCGTATAGGCTTTAATCAGCAACGAGCACACCACAGCTGTAGCGAAAGAAACGATAGTCCAAGAGAATGGGAAAGTACTCACAGATGACAATGATGACGGTATTCAGCGTGCTTATGGTATTCAAAACGACTATTACGATATTAAGAATAGCAGGCCATTGCGACTAAGGAAGAAGTTGTATGAATTTTATACGGCTCCAATCACAAAATTTTGGGCAAACGCGGTTCGTTTCTTGACCTGTTTTAATCATATAATTTTATTGAAATACGTATATCATAATTTGATGAATTGCCGAACGTGAAATGTATACGTATTTTCGTCTTTCAGATAGCGTATGTTATTTTTTTGGTTCTCTTCTCTTATTCTATTCTCATACATATGCAACACCAACCATCGTTGGCAGAGATTTATGCGATCGCGTACATTTGCACGCTAGGATGCGAGAAGGTACGTGAAATTGCTACATCAGAACCAGCCACACTTTCACATAAATTTAGCGTGTGGGCGTGGAACATGTGGAATCCCTGCGATGCAGCTTCCATCATTTTTTTTCAAATTGGCCTGGCCTTACGCTTAAGACATTCTACCCTCGATGTCGGTCGCGTGATCTATTGCGTGGACTGTATTTACTGGTACTTACGGATACTCAACATACTTGGCGTAAACAAGTATTTTGGTACGTTGTATTTTTTAACCATAACTCACAAATATTGTATTATTATATCGTATACATGTTGTATTTTACTATACTGTATTGTACTACATATACATATACATATACATATACATATACATATACATATACATATACTCAATGTATGTACCATATATCTATTTACATACGATGTATTTATTATATGCCTTTACCGCGTCTGTCGTTGTGTTTCAGGTCCTTTGGTCACCATGATGGGGAAGATGGTGAAAAACATGATATACTTTGTGGTGCTGTTGTTGGTCGTGTTAATGAGCTTCGGCGTGACGCGCCAGGCTATTTTGAATCCTAACGCTGAACCTAAATTAAAAATCATTCGAGACGTAATGTATTTTCCGTAAATATTCTATTCGCCAGTTGGAAAATCAATGAGTTTTTTTTTGTTATAATGGTCTTTCATTTTCGATAACACAGATATTTATGGAGCCATACTTTATGTTGTACGGAGAGGTGTACGCAGACAACATTGATCCGGATTGCGGGGACGAGCCAGGAATGATACCGTGTCTTCCAGGTCGTTGGATCACGCCCGTTGTAATGTCAATTTATCTCTTAATCGCAAATATTCTGATGATAAACCTTCTGATCGCGGTATTTAATAATATTTTCAACGAGGTAAACGCGGTAGCGCACCAAGTATGGATGTTCCAACGTTTTACCGTTGTCATGGAGTACGAACAGAAACCAGTTTTACCTCCTCCGCTCATTGTAGTTTGTCACATATATCTGCTGGTCAAGTATTTGCTGCGATATGTGACTCAAGGGAAAGCCAGCACTGGTGAAACATACGACAACGGACTTAAGTTGTTCCTAGAAGCCGACGACATGGAACGTCTATACGACTTTGAAGAGGACTGTGTCGAGGGATACTTTCGCGAGCAAGAGCTGAAACTGCAAATGTCCACGGAGGAACGTGTTAAAGTAACAACCGAGAGGGTGGAGAATATGCATCAGAAAATAGAGGACATTGATAAGAAGGAGCACACGCAAAACGCGTCGCTTCAGGTGAAATTTCTAACAATAATTATAATAATATCCATCGAACCGGATGCTGAGAATATCTATCCTACTAATAATTGTACTGAAAATCTTGTTTACCGTCACAGGCAGTGGAGTTCCGAATTCGTAAGCTGGAGGAGCTAACCGAGCAGACTCTGGCCCATCTAGGCGTGATCCACCGGTTCATGGCGACGCACATGCCCAACATGGAAACGTTATCCAGTCTCGACGTAGAAGGCCGTCAGCGTAGAGTGTCTGAACGTTCAGAGGTCCTCTCGGAAACAGACTCGCATACGCAGCTACCTACAATAGCGGCGAAACGTAAGAGACTCGTACGATCGCTGACCGACGGTACGTTTCTCAATATTGCTCCGCCGTTGGACGACGAACTACTGGTGGCGAAACACTCGGAGACGTTTGCGTCCCGCGAGAACCTCAGTGGGAACGACTCCTCTCTTAGCGGAGAGGGACAGACTGCTCAAGACGACGCGAAGACGACGACAACAAGTCAAGAAACTGAAGCGAGCAAAAGAGGAGGCGAAGAAGACGAAGGGGAAACAGTGAAGAAAGAGTCGTCGCAGTCTGACAGTAGGGAGCCTAGCGCGGAGCCGAGTGTAGGACAAAGCATAGATGCTAGTAGCAGAGAACCAAGCTCGGATCCTAGTAGACAAACAAGCAGGGAGTTGAGTAGAGAGACAAGCAGGGACGCAACGAGCAGAGACGCAACCAGCAAGGAACCGAGCAGAGAAGCAAGCAGCGAAGCGCCTGCTTCGGAGCCAGTTAGACAAGACTCGACGGAATGTTCTGCGAGGCAGAATAGCAACAGGACACGATCAGAGTCGGACGACGTAATGATAGTTCCTTCATCCGGCATTGCCAGAGGCGTCACCTGGGCAGAACCACGCGTTGCAGTGATTCCATCGGTATCGTCGACCAGCAGTACCCAGAGATCAATTCTACTGGCTATGCGTGCAGAATATACAAGTATAACGGACGAATTGGAAAGTTATTGCGGTCTTCTCAGCCCACCCAGAACGCCGCCAATTTCTCCGCCACCGTCTCGAGTCAGACACCACTCGGAAATGTCGAATGCAGAGATGGCGTGGCAAATCGAGAATGAACATTTACGGGACGCCGAGGAGTGTGATTATCAGCAAATGGAAGATCTGATACAGAGAAGGTACATCGGAGACGACAACGACGACGACGACAACAACGACGATGAAGCTGTGCACACAGCCTCGGACGAGGCCATTGGAGGCGTCAGCGGGCCATTCTTCGTATCAAACGAACACAGGCACCAGCTTCGCAGAGCCTCCGCCATTGACGAAGAGTCGTCCCGGAGGCCACCGCCTACCATCAGTGTCACGCGTGAAATCGAACAGACGCTTTCTCGGCCGCCGATTCGGGATTCCGAGAATTCCGACCCGAATGACAAAAATTTAAGTACCGTGCCTGCTCCAGCTTCGGAGACCATGTGCTAAGCCGTAACGATGCTTGCTCTGCTTCGTTGTTTCTTAAATTTGCTCGCTTGCACGCTCGCTCGCAGGTAATTTCGGACTTTTCAACTATACGAATCGTGAGGAATATGAATTGAATTATCGGAGAACGCGATAATATGTATAGATATATCGATTTGAAATTAATTTCTGTCGGATCGCACAGCTATACTTACAGATTTTTAATTGTATTTACCTAATATTAAGGATATCGTCATTCGTATCAATGTTCGAAGTATAACAGTGCTTGGAACATTGAATAAGTGAACGAGTCGGAACATGCATAATTATTTGCACATTTAATACGGCACACTTACAATTGGTCAAAGGTAGTATGTATCTACTTACATGTGTATGTTGTTTACGTTGCTGATTTATTCCAGACAATACTGTTACGCTTAACTTGTTTTTTCATCATTCTTGCCGACATATTTAAGCTGAAAATTTTCCAATCAATTCTTATACACGTATATATACATATTGTATTGTTATATTTCATAATATTGCAGTTAATTCGAGTGTTCAAATGTCGTATAGTGCAATGAGTTTTTCCATTTGAATGCACTACGTTCTAATGTATTATATTAAAGAATCGAGTGTTTTTATCAGTTTTACACAATATCGATAATATGTACAAAGTTTATTCAATTAGCTTTTTATGCGGATTGTATACAATTTTATAGATTATTTATTAATGTGGTACACATATTTACAAGTGTATTTATTATCATTTATATAATTCGCTTTCCTTCGAATACTCGAAGAAATTTAACTAATGTATCGTATGTATGTTGCGTATTTTTTTAATCGTAGGCTCTGAAAAACAGCTTTCCATAGAATCTGTGTATCTAAAAATCTTTGAAATTTCCAGTAGGAAAGCGCAAATTGATTTCTACATACATATGTAACTGCAACTACAAGAACTGTTCATGTACATATTTACACAGTTTAAGAAGTAGCCGGTACGTAGAAACTTTCGTCTGTTTGTGGATGTACGTCTAGAGAAAAGTAATCAAAGTCGAAATATTAAGGAAAAGAAAAAGATAAGAAATATATATTTCCTTTGGTTGATTCAAGTGTGTGTAACTAATAGCTGCTTGAGCTTAGCTAAACTTTTATTATTATATATATCTCATCCATCGAGACGAATCAGTAAAAACAATGAAAACATTCGCGTGCTAATCCCAGCTGTTGGCTGGCAGCGGTCTCTGACCTTTTCCTACATATGTATATAAATGGGCAATATGTACCTCCTTTTGTTTATAAATAGTTACTGTTTCCATTCGTTGGATGAGGTATGAATAGCTACAGATGGAACGATGATTAGTTTCTTTCGAGCGTTGGTTGAGAATGGATATAAGTATATACCTGTGCCTACGGAACAGACGTTTCCGAAGAAAATAGAATGCGTTCCGACGAGACTTGTGTTATCGCATTTTTTGTGAATCGTGTTTAATACACTGTATACAAGCATTATTCAAGTTCCTTCCACGTTCTATTTAGAACAATTTAGATCGTGTATTTTACAATTTTCTATATACGTACGGCTCTTTCGTTGTTATTATCTGGATATAGCATCGAAACATTAAACAAGTACAGAATCACCGTACTGACTTTTAGGTGGAATTTCGTTTCAATAAATGTACATACATATAAGAGTCGTTCGAAAATCATTTCGATCCGATGACGACGCCGAATTTCAGTGTAAATAATTTAGTGTGCGTGCGTGCGTGTGTGTGTGTGTGTGTTTGTGTGCATACATGTCCACACACTGGACATGCTGAACATATACATATTGTATACAGTTTGGATTGTCATTCGGCACGCGCTCAACGAACAGCGTTTGCATCGAATCGAACAATTTGCAAAAATTCTTTACATACATATAATTCGAATCGACTCGAGTGGAAAGTAAAACCGTCCTCTGAAAGGTTCACCACTGACCGTCATTCCAACAGAAAGGGAAAAAGTCGCCGAAGTATATCATAGGTGTGACTAACATACCACGCGTACAATTAATTTTGTATATAGATTTTTCGAACGCCGCTTGTGCGTTTTTATCAGTGATTTACGTGATTGTAGGATACATGTTGTATTCTCGTTGTCGCGATAGAGATCGCATGATGGTTGCATACGCGTGTTAAATGATGAGCTCTTTGGGGTGAATGCAAATATTGTATGTATATGTAGGGTGTTTGAACTCGGCGTGTCACCTTAAATATTGATTTTATTGTGCTTTGTGCACTTGGATTGAATTTTTTTATCTGTAGTCTTTTACGAATGGCTTCGGGAAACATCATTGTATCACGTAATATACGATGAAAAGATTGTCATTCTAGAAATGATGAAATTGAACCGGCCACGGCTCAAGCTGATTAACGATTATAAACCAACGAAACATTGAAACGGGATCGACGAGAATTCTATTCACAGTGCAAGGATATGCAAGGGGAATGAAATGTTGAAGGTAATAGTAATAATAATTGAATTATTCACGAACGATTCTCACGCGTTTATCGCATCGTTACTGCCGAACGTTTACTATGTATATCAATCTTTGGACGTACTACGATGTAAAAAGAGTGTATTTGTTTCGAAATTAAACGTGAAAGTTTTTGTCGACTAGGAAAGCGTGGTGTCACGATTCATTTGCGACACATGCGACACATTTCAACGTTTTAAGTCATTTTACGGTGTCATCGCCGTAACAAAAACTCTTCTTACATCTCTGTACATACATATAGGGCCTTATTAAGTACACTATCTGCTGCGTTGAACACGGAATTTACGGACCATACATATAAAAGCGAACCATATCACCGCAGGCGCGATACGTTCAGAGAGACAACTACGACCACTATAGAACGCCAAGTCCGTGTTGTTCAGTCGCTACGACTATGATGACACAGAATATATGTATGTATGTATTTATGTACGCGTATCGAACAACAAAACGTTTCGTACACTAGGAATCAATAACAAAAGAAAAATAGAAATCTAGAAACGCAAATTCTTAATTGTACAAAGGAGACTACACTACGGTGCGTTTGTGTGGTGTGTGTGTGTGTGTGTGTCAAGGGCAATCCAGGGTTATTCGTGCGGGGTGGGGCGGGACGTAGGGGTGGACCACGATTTCATTTCTTTCTTTGGAATAAATTGTTAAAATACTACTATAAACAATGGGCGCCTCCCCTCTGGATCGGACACTGGTGTGTGTGTGTGTGTGTATGTATGTATGTATGTATGTATATACATCACATACGTATGTAGTAGTAGTACTTTATAGCTTGAATGTTACGCGATTTACGACTTACAACGACTCGAAGTCTCGAAAATGTACCGAACGTAATCGGTGAATGTGAATAGACCAAGCGATTCTTGAATGTATATTTACAACGGGGGTATTGTTGACGTCCTTGGATTGGAGCTGTTGCCGAAAGAAACGTATTAACGTATTATTTGTACAAATTGAGCAGATCCCAGCACAATTTATCACAGACGCTGGATACGAAAGACGAATTTATTATTTGAAGAATTAACTTTTAAAAGTGACTCTTGCGGGTTTCATGTTCGAGAAATTCAACTTTTCATTTTTCTTGAAGTTGAAACATCATTTAATCGCTTAAGTCTTTAAGCAAATGAAACTGATCGACTTGTGCTTCATTCAGACATAGGAAACTTGTTTTCTTCTTCTTTCTGTTAGTTTGAAATTAATCTGCTTGTTGTATACATATATACATGTACAATATTAAAATTGATCGATAGTCTCGGGTATCTTTTAGAAAAGGAATATATGTATATATGTATGTACGAAACTTATGTAATAGCAACTCTGCTAGCTTCTATGAACTGTCAACCACGCGCCGCGATACAAAGAAACAAGAAATTGCTCAACATTTTACCGCATGATACCTGAGGCACGCGCAACATTTTATGTATGTATGTACTTATTATATTGTGTATGCATATGTATATGTATGTATAATAGATAGCTGTGTCATGGGACGAGCAGTATTGTCGTTCTCGATATCGAACTTTCTTTTAGCATTTCCGTATACATACTTACACGTATACCTCAAAAAATAAACGGCAGCACAAATCATTATAAAATACGGCGAATTGCGTGAACGTAACCCGAAATTATCGTATGCTATTTCGAAAAATACGGGAGACCTTCCTCATTAAATTCCCTCTATATGTAGTTTCTCTCTCTCTCTCACAATCAAGTTTTGCACGACGACTCGAAGAACGAATGAATATCTTGTCGATGTAACGCGTAATACATATACATAACAACAGATATGTACGTATAACGAATAGAGGGATCGATGTAACGAAAAATTGTCAAATTTCAAGTCGGCAGTCAACGTTCTGTCGACAATGAAAAGAAAACACACGAAAACAAGAAAAACAAAATGTACAGAGGTACCTACATACGCGCACACATATGCTCGATGACTGGTAAGAAATTTATTCGCACAATTAACTAGTTTCTTATGTCATTGTATACATTTTCTTTCATTCAACAAGTACACCTACTTATTTATTATTAAACGATTTGGTTGTGTGCATGCAAATACTTTTGGTATTCACTGTACATCCAGATTAAAGAAATTATAATGATGTCTGTGTATCTCTTGACTGTTTTCAATAATTGTGTTGCACTCGCGGACACAGAGTTCTAGCTACCTTTTGCGCTTCTAATCCTTGAGAAAAGCAGCAAACTAAACTGAATCAATAAATAATACAATAATAATTAGACAATAACGGGATTCGTAAGAAATAATCAACCTCGAGTCTTTCTGCGCCTAATGCGCCAGTTGCTTATTTGTTTGTACAAAATCATAGGTACGAAATTCTATAGAGACCTGAGGAATCAAGTTTTATCAACAGAATTTCAGGTCTGGATTAGGTAAATTATTATTAGATAGAAATTCTTAGATAATTTTAGCTGTAAATACTGTCTCAGTCTGTACTGTATGTATCTGTATCATAAATACAATTGTTTTCACCGTTATCGAAACAAAATATTAAACCAGATTACCAACGAGAGCTAGGGCATTATAATCTGTGTTCTTTAAGGTTTAATTCTAGAACTATAGAAGCGCTTCGAAAATACGTGATGGAAATATACTTACCTACAAAGGTTCACTGACTACTCCTCCATACAATGAAGTACATAGTAACATGGATAATATTTTCAGCTCCTGTGCCAATATCCTTCGTTCAGGTACCTTTTTAATCATTCATAAATAATACACATTATTTATTGAAATCTTGTAATCCACCATAAAAACATTACGTACTTGCAGTTGAACAAGTTTAGATCACTTTTCAATGGAGACGATGTGTTAACGGATAACTACAGGAAGTTATAAGATATAGGATTTAGAAAGGTGTACGTTAGAAGATTAAATTCATATCTAATTACAAAACACAATGCAACAATTGTCAATGATACAAATTTAGATTGGTTTTGGCATTAAATATATTCTTGACAGTAGGTCTATATGGTCTTTAATACCACCGTTTCGATCAATTAAATTTATACATTAATAAATTAACTTAACTATCTGATTCCAGAGATTTCCACGGAAACCGCAAATACCAGTGTATACATATTTATATTATCCAATAAAATTACAGTGAAACAGTCACGTACCTACATGTCTTTCCTATTTAAACCCTGCTCTTCCATGAATATTTAGACAATGCAGTAATTACTTAACGTATAAAGATTTATTAAATTCGCCACTATTTATATATTAACTGACGTTTCTTTCTGATTGGAGAATGAAGACTGAAACCTTTATCGAGTTTCGAATAATAAACTTCAACCGGAATATGTTGACATTAATTAATAACACTTTTTAATGGCGTTTGTTCCGTAACTATTGCAATCTTCGTGATGCGTAAGACAACGAGCAGCAACTGTGGAAGCAGGATAGAGATAGTATTCCGCGTGCCACCTACTTTCAAACCCGATTGATAATCTCCTGGTACGTACTATGAAAGCATGATGACCGAAGAGGTATCAGAGAAAGAGGGTGATATACGGACACCGTATGTGCGACAAGGATAAACAAATTTCCGAGATTTCACACTTCGACCGCGAACTCTGCTGTTTTTCGTCTCCTGGTATTAGGAACACAGAATAACCGAGGAGGTTGCAAGTGGTCCGTGAGACAAGGAGCACCAACTGTGGAAGTAGGATAGAGATAGTATTCTGCGTGCCACCAACTTTCAAAACCGTTTGATAATCTCCTGGTACGTACTATGAAAGCATGATGACCGAAGAGGTATCAGAGAAAGAGGGTGATATACGGACACCGTATCTGCGACAAGGATAAACAAATTTCCGAGATTCCACACTTCGGCCGCGAACTCTGCTGTTTTTCGTCTCCTGTTATTAGGAACACAAAATAACCGAGGAGGTTGCAAGTGGTCCGTGAGACAAGGAGCACCAACTGTGGAAGTAGGATAGAGATAGTATTCCTACCTGTGAAACACTGATAATAATATAATCATGAACAACAGAATAAATAATTATATGGAAAACTGAATAAACTCACATAACTCCCTTAACACTGCAATTTTCTGTACAGTTTTATGAACTCTAACACAAATGTAAATCATTACGGTAGATGCAGTTATTTACAATTATTTTGAAACAAGAGCATTTACACATGTACAAAATGCATACAAAGTAGTAGATATTTTCACCGCCGATGTATTAATTCGTCGTCCTCTAATTTTGAATATCTAGCAATCTGTAATAGCAAAAATATAAATATGTACTTATTTATACATATAATACTTCTAAGTACACATAATAAATTCTGTGACAATGGTTACAATAAAACATGTGACTGCACCGGAAAGTAGTTGGCGCCGAATGTGAACGTATCTTAACGCTTTATATCTCAAAAAATTGCTCCCAATTTGCTCCTTCCGAATCTGAAATTGCTCCCACAGCACCGTTTATAGTTAATGAGATATTTGCAAAAGAAGAAGCAAAAACTTGTTTACAAAATAGGTAGTATATGGCCTTTTTACATAAATATTATGGCACCAAAAAATTGCTCCTGATTTGTTTTGTAATAGTCAAGAGTCAGATATCTCAATAACAACTTATTAACAAGGAGCAAACGAAATATTGTTGTTGCATAGAGGTTAGGTATTACGTCGTATCGTAGGCGTTCTAGTGACGTCATCTAGCGAAGAAGAGACGAACTACATATGTGCCCGCCAGAAATTGGCGAAATGAACACGTGATGAGTAATAAACTTCTTGTAGTAAAAGTGTTATGTATTTCACAAACATGTGAATTCCATTTAATTGTCAATCCGAGAACGTAGAATAATACTCTCTAACGGCTGGGAATCAGTAATTGCAAGAACATTGTTAAAATCACATTTATTTGCAACGGTTGACACTGTATCTCGTCATGCGTACCCTGGTTAGTTCACTTTAGACAGCTGTTACACCGTTATACGGATAGTTTTCGTCTAGACAAAGTACTCGAATTATAGCTGAAAGAACGTAGATTAATCTCCTGTCATTGAAAATAACAAGAAACAACCAGAACACTGTTAAAATCGAATTTAATTGCGGAATACCACTACTTTTTTGACCGGTGGCGCCATCCGTGGCGAATAGCTGAAACTGCTAGCCAATTATATGGCTACCAGTTTCAACGGTTCGCCACGGATGGCGCCACGGGTCAAACAAATATTGGTACTCCGCGATTAAATGCGATTTTAACAGTGTTCTGGTTGTTTATTGTTATTTTCAATGACAGGAGAATAATCTACGTTCTTTTAGCTTCAAACTGAATGCTTGATCAAGACGTAACTTGTCCACAGAACGTTGGAAAAGCTATTTAAAGTGAACTAACCGGGGTACGCATGACGCGATACAATGTCAACCGTTGCAAACAAATGTGATTTTAACAATGTTCTTGTAATTACTGGTTCCCACCTGCCAGAGAGTAGTAAGCTGCGGTTTTTAAACTTCGAATGTAATCCATGACGAGGAAAACTGATGCTCTTTTAGCAGTGTAAATCCGAGCGAAAGTTGCTGCAATTACATAACCACTAAACAGGCAACACTTTTCTTCGTCATGCATTACATTCGAAGTTTAAAGAATGTAGATTAGTACCCTATAACGGCTGATTCGTCTTCGCCAAGCACTCAACTTGTAGCTGAAAGAACGTAGATTAATCTCCTGTCAGTGGCAATAACAATAAACGACCAGAACACTGTTAAAATCACAATTTATTTGCAACGGTTGACACTGTATCTCGTCATGCGTACCCCGGTTAGTTCACTTTGGACAGCTCGTACATCGTTATAGGGACAGGTTTCATTTAGCTGAAGCACTCAATTTGTAGCTGAAAGTACGTAGATTAATCCACTGTTATTGATAATAATAATAAGCAACCAGAACACTGTTAAAATCGCATTTAATCGCGGAGTACCACTATTTGTTTGACCGGTGGC
>NW_015374089.1:36370-110780 GCF_001272555.1 Dufourea novaeangliae | reverse complement strand
ATGTGACTTGAGCAGCCATCTTGTGTGCTTCATCGGCGTCTGTCACAATCGCACAATTTCTAACATTCTAATTCTTTCAATTAAAATGTGTTTATTGGTGTTTATACGGACCAGACCACCCTGTAGGGAAGTCTACCCGTGAGTTCTATACCAGTGAAAAGTGCATTTGTGCAATTGTCGATGCAGAAGTTGGATTCTACGAAATCGAATGTCTCTCTCGTGTATCGCGTATACATACATGGTTCCCGTTGATTGTGTGAGTGCACGGACACAGCACACGGGCCACGGAGTCTCCCCCCTTAACGTGATTATAGCAAATTTTGTGTCAAAGCTTTTTTTTTCATGATTTTTCAAGGTCACCTTCAATTTTTTTGCAAATACACCTATAATTTTTTGACGCCTATCTGTTAGAGGATTTCAAGACGAATTCGGTAAGTATCATAACATAACATGTGTTACTTTTTTTTTCATCTGGGTCGAGAAAAGATTAATGAAATATTCGAACTGTAATATTACAAAGAGTATCGTATGCTACGCCATTGTACGCGTTCCGATGTTGAGCTCTTGCCTACTGTTTGTAAACCTGATAAAAACATTTTCGATCGGACTGCTAATAACAGAGTAATTTCTACTGATCACGATTCGTGGTTCACCCTGTATAACGTGTTGTGTTATACATGTAGTGTAGACGCAGCTTAAGGCTAACTGATGTATCTGCAATTTTTATGCAATTCGGATGTTAAATATTGTTTTTTAATTTATTCTTAAAACAAAAAGCCGTATCTGTTGTTTATATCCACGTAACTACCTATGAAAATTTTATGCGTTCGCATAGGTTAACAGCTGTTGTAAGGCAAATAAACGTATCTGGCATATTAAAATAATGTAAATAACTGTAACTGACAAAATTAGTCAAGGTAGGTACTTTGGTTATTACAAAAAAAAATGACATTTAACAAATGGTTGGTATTATTAAAAGTTCTAAATTGCTCTTTCCTCAAAGCAAGGTTATGGTAGATACGTTAATTAGCCTTAGGAGGACAGCATAGGAGTACAACCAAATTCAAAAGTACAAATCTTGTGGCTAATAAAACACGCATAAATGCACACGTTCAGTCACAAATCATATAATACTTTATATAATTTAGCTATTTATAACTTAAAACTGGAACTATCAAGCAAGTCAAAATGACTTGCCAATACACTCTTATAACGATGATTAAAATTTTATAACAATACATTTTCTCAGATCTTTTGTAACTTTTATTACGATACGACATTAAAGAAATTAGTTGATTTATAAATTTGTAAATTTTCAAAAGCTTGCCATATTTATCGATCGATCGAAAAAGATATGCGTTTATCGTTGGTAGTTCTAGTGTTAAATATCATTCATATTGCAAAAGTTATTTATTGCCCTTTTGAAACCGTTGAGATTAAATGTAGCTTAATGTTAACCCGTTCATTGGCTTTGCCCACTATAATGGACAGTCATGCCGAAACTTACTTTTAATGTTCGGATAGTTTTATTGGCATGAGTTTTTATCATTTTTACCACAAACGCAGCTTTTGCTACTGCAGAAACATAATAGACAGTGAGCGGGTTAAACGAAGGGCTAAGCAGAGGCTTGGCTTCGTGCAAAAAACAATATTACTATTGTTTATTATGAAAATAGTGAAAATATAAAAGAGTAAAAATTAAAGGTTTTAGAAAACTATTCCTAATATGAGAACCTGTTTAAAATTAAAAGTCGAAATTATTATTTAAAATTGGAAGCATTTATTTTTTTGCCTTTTTAATACAATTTGGACATACAGGGTGGACCGGAAATCGCAGTACAACCGGGCAGGGGGTGATTCTACGTTAAAAAAGAAGAATATACTTTGGTATAATATTTTCTCATCCGGGGCTCTGTTTTCGAGAAATTCGACTTTAAAATTTGTTCAACTTGTAAACGATTTAGTACAATTTGTTTATTGTGTATTAGTAGTAAAAAAGAATAAAAAATGAATAATCAGTAGAAACACTTTGTATTATTTTATCCACACAATCATCAATGTTTGTAAACACTGTCTCGGACAGAGACAACCGCAGTAGTGGAATACACGACAAGCAAATTGTACTAAATCGTTTACACGTTGAACAAACTTTAAAGTCGATTTTCTCAAACACGAAGCCCCGGATGAGAAAATGTTATACCAAAATATTTTCTTCTTTTTTAACATAGAATCACCCCTTGCCCGGTTGTACTACGATTTCCGACCCACCCTGTATAAAGGCCGCATCAGTAGCCCCAATATATTAATTGGACCATCTGTAACACTTTGGTGGATTGTACCTACTGTTCATCAGTATGGTTTTTAGAATAGAGGCACGAACAAAATAAACATTCTGCGTCGTCATTCAATTCCGATTCGGAACTACCTTTCTTGCCGGTTTGCTCCGCCTTTGAGTCTTCATAAGGACATAACAAGTATCTCATATTAGGAACGGCGCAGGGTCTCATATTAGGAACATCTTAGGTTCGAAAAAAGAAGTTGAATTAATCTGAGTAGGTACAGTTTATTAATGTTTCATTTAAGGACCATTCCACGTAAAGTTGTACACTTTTTGGAGTAACATTTCGGATTTTGTTGAAATTTGAATATGTTATAGCCTTTAGTGGTATATAAACGTATCTCGAAAGATATTTGAAAATTTTGAAAATTGTTGATTTTACAGCTGTTTAAAATATAGTGTCAACCTTTTTTCAATAAATTGTGACTGTTGAACTAAGAAACTGATCAAAATGAACTTTGTGGGGGCTTATAGTGGTGACATAAGAGTCGTTAATAAAAATTAATTCGGGTAAAAAAACATTTTTTTTAACCATTTGTATTGCAATTGTTTTAAGAAGTGCAATGTTATAGTGGCGGGATACTATTGAAACATTCGAAAAGAGAAATAAGGATATAGTTCTATTTGTTCTCTTTATGGGCAAATTTTAAAAGAATACGGACACTTTAAGATTGGCCACATGAAAATTGAACTTAACGCTACGATCACTGCACGGCTCGACGTTAATTTCAAATAATTTTCATATGACCAATTTTGAAGTGACCATATTTTTAAAAAATTTGTTTAAAACAATTGCAAAATAAATAGATGAGAAATATTTTGTTTAACTGAAATAATTTTTATTAAGTCCTCTTATGACTCCGCTGTAAGTAGACACAACGCTCATTTTGATCAGTTTGTTAGTTCAACAGTTATGATTTATTGAAAAAACGTTGACACTATATTTCAAACAGCTGTAGAATCAACAATTTTTCAAATATACAAAAATCCTTCGAGATACGTTTATGCATATATATCATTAAAGACTATAACATATCCGAGTTTCAACAAAATCGGAAATGTCGCTTCAAAAAGTGCCCCATTTCACGTGGAATGACTCAATAATAACATATTAACCCTTTGCCTTATAACAACGTGTCAGGCTGGTGGTGACAATATCAAAATGGATTCAACAAACAGAAATATTATTCATTTTCATGAAGTCAAAGTGAAATACTACTTTGCTGATAATATTAATATTTAACTTTTAGAGTAAATGTACAATTGCGTCGAGTACACGACTTCCTTTTGTTTCTGGGGAATTATTGATAATAAAGTAATTCTGGAGACTGCAAACATCAAGAAAATCATAGGGCAAGGAGTTAAGCCTCCAAATATTTTCATTCGTTTACACTATACAAATGAATTTGAACTCCATTGTCGGATGTGACTCGACGTCAATTTTATCCACTGGTACTTTTATGTCAAGTCATACTCGACATTTTTCGCAAAGTTCCAATGCTATTAACAATAAAATTACTGAAATATATTTGTTTAAATTGGTTCCGATCAACCAACAATTTTCTGAAGTACATTAAAAATAAAACACCTAAAACAATAGGGAGTTATTGGAGAGCAAAATTTCGAAAGAATTATGAGTGCAAAGGGTTAATGGAGATCAGAAGTAAAGCAAAAAAGTTCCAATGCACATTCCGTTGCATCGTCTATAGCTTAGCTATCGTGAACTTATAACAAACTCCACACGTTTCTAGAAAATAGTTTCGATCCAGGGATTCAATTCAGGATTTAAATTTAGTGTTTACAAAGGGACCGCGACGAAATCAGCTGTTCGAAATGACCTAATAACCGATTCCCCCGCCTATCTGAAGGTTTACGACAAGGCCCCATTGAGACCTGACCCAACTATAAACCCCTCGAAGAACAAACTGGCGGCAGCTAAATCGGTCCCGTATGGGGGGGGGGGGTCATGTTTCGAATTGTTGGACAAACCACTTGTCACTAACAGAATTTTTACTACTCCCGTCAAAAAGTACATAATAGCGATCTTAATCTTTTGTGGTCCGGACCATTTCTGACAATTTTGTTTTGGCAGGACCAGTAATTCAGCTACTTTCACTTCTACTTTATGGCTGATTTGTCTGTATTTCAGCAGTGAAAATCCATTTTACAGTAACATATTTAATACTCAGAACGCAATAGTTTACAAAAATATGTTACTATTATTAATTAAAAGTAATTTATTATTTTTTTTAGTTGCAATTATTTGTCATTTATTTATAGTCGATCATGGTATGGGATCTTTTGAAGCATTTCGGACACTTTCTGTCGAATGTTTTCCCATTGTACCTATAAGGTGTACATCGTAACGGTATCAACAATTTTGGAACCTTCTATAATAATTTAAAAAAAAAAAGGTTGGAACACAGAATTGAGTAGTTTTTAACGCTTGATAAATTGCAATAATTCTGATTTCTAAAGTATTTTTTGTATTATTAAAACTAGAACTACCGACGATAAATGCATACTTGCGTCAATCGGTGGAAAAACGTGAAAAACTTTTGAAAATTTAGAAATTTAGAAACTGACTAATTTCTTCACTTTCATATCGTAACAAAAGGTGCAAAAGATCTGAGAAAATGAATTGTCATAACATTTTAATCGTCGTTGTAAGAGTGTATTGAGAAGTAATTTGCTTTGCTTGGTAGTTGTAGTGTTAAAAAAGCTAGGTCATCTTCATTTTTTAAATGGGACATTATTACTTGTTCCTTTTGATAATTGTAGACGAAGTAAAAAACAAAACCAACGATAACAATAATGTCATTTTTCTTGACATAGGTAGTACAACGATAAATCATAAGGCTTGTGGTATTACTTTACTAAAAGTTTCACAGTCTTCTTCATAAGATGTTGGGGGTTCATCAATAATACTTATAATGACACACCTATTCCTTTTTATACTTTCAAAATTACAATCAAGTATACAAATTTTTATGCAATTTCTATTTCTCTGTCCTCATGATTTTCACATTTATCATACTTTCCTGACAATTTTTCTTAATTTTGAAATAAGTTTCGTAGTTTGGTATATAATCTGGTGAAATAAATGCGAAAGTCTTCTGTGAACCAATTTGTGAGTCTCTGTGTATTTTCTACTAATGTCATTTCAAATGGATGGTACTTTTTTGTAATTCTATTGACAGTTCAAACTGAAATATTAAGTTTTTTTTTGGCTATATTTCAAATAGATGAATGTGGATCAGCTTCAGAGTCGCTTGGTGCTAAGGATTATCCTCGTTTGTGACAGGTTTAGTACGACTATACCGTTTTTCGTCAGAAAATTCATCATGAAGCAGAATCCTCGAATTTGTCGATGTAAACTTTATCGCATCTAAACAACTAATTATCATACGAAACCCACAAATTGAAAATTGTGGTTTTGTCTCAATAGAAATGAACATAATCGTATTGTGTTTGCTTCTTTTCGACTCTATTCTATAAGTAGCCATGACAGTTAAATGGTCCAAAATACACCAAATCACCGAAATTGACTTCTTTCAGATGTTCCTAGACTGTTATAATTCAACATTGTCGATTTGAAAATTTATAATCTTCAGGTTTAAATCCTCAAAATGACTCTATGCACCCAATTATCATATAAAGGACTATTTTACTCTGAAGATTGAAAAAATGCACCAAATCACGGAAATTGACTTCTGTTAGATATTCCTAGACCGTTATAATTCAACATTGTCGATTTGAAAATTTATAATCTTCAGGTTTAAATTCTTAGGATAACTCTATGCACCCAATTATCATATAAAAACTAGTTTCAATACGTTACCTTCATTAACTCATTGTAGAATAATAGTTTCTCCTTTCTATAATTATCAGATTTGGTCCCATACTTTTGGCTGTAGTGTATGTTTTATATATGGCAGTGGCGTGTCACCCAAGGGAATCGATCTTCTGAAGAATCGAATCAGAATCGAGTATCCCTAGTTGACATACCAAAAGTCTCTGTTATCTCGTTCACTTTCACTCTACGGTCTGCCAAAACCATTCTGTGGATTTTTTTCAATCATTTCTGCCGTAGTCACCTCAATGGGACGTCCACTGCCCGGTTCATCATTGGTGATCCTCCAACCCATTTTGAATTCACCGCTTAACCGTTGTACTCGACGGAGAAGAGTCCCCCAATGTTGAATCGAGCTCATTTTTTATATCGATTGCAGTTATGCCGTTCAAAAGAAAGTTTGATCACAGCACGAATTTCCAATTTCTCCGTTGTTTTGATACTGCTTGAGGCGTTTATTTTGGCGGACAGTCAAACCAATGATAAACAACGTATTGACTTGGTAACTTTCAACGCAAACGAACGAAGGATGAAATCATGTGTCACGCCCAAATCCAAGGGGTGTAAAATAAAGAAAGCAGTAGCGTTGCTTCTTATTCTATTCACAAACTAATGCGGAGATTTCAACTTAATCATCTATTTTCGTGATACCACAAATTTTGTGTGAAATTAGGGGTATGATTTCCGGACCGTAGTAAGGAAACACGCGCAAAATTCTATTAGAACTGATTTTATTAAAGGATGAGATCGTACCGTAGCTAATACAGTTCACCAAGTGTCTCCATTACAAAGGAGTATTTATCTTTTATGAGTGCCAGTATCTATGATCTGTTCCATTAAAGAAGAGCCCTGAGGGTTTTCCCTTCCTCGACGCGTGGCCTGGTGGGGATCCAACGCGAGCTGCGTATTTCGTGCGACGTTGTCACGGTCCCAATGACACTTTGCGTCTCTTTCCATCCTTCGGCACGAGCATCACGAGAGCCTCTCGCTCAAACGCTCGGTAAACCAACTTCCTACTTTACCCTGCGATTTCTATGTGTAGCGTTTAAAAACCTACGTACAGTAGACATTCGTTTCCCGCACTAGTCGGGGCTGTAGAGGACCAGAATTTCAGGAACCGTGCAGGAATCGGTGACCAGTTACCCGAGCGCTTTCCCCACCACTCGGCTGTTCAATCGTGCGAAGCATCTACATATAGGGTGAGGTGGATATGCGTACTTTCCGGTTACATTAATTATCTCCGTTATTTTTAGAGATATCAGAAAAGTTTATTTACAGAAGTTTTTCAGTATGAAGAGGGCTATTACTTAGCAGTAACAAGTTTTTCGTAGGTGTAGTATCTTCTAAGTTTTCAAAGTTAATTGTGTTATTTTTATTAATAATATTGAAACATTATGGAATAAAATACTTTTATTACATAAATCGATTCTTCCAAACATTCTGCATAATAAAGTATTACGGTATTATGTGAAAAAGGTAATAATTCGTGATATATTTTAGTGGCAAATGTCTAGCTTGGTTAGCATCTTTTACCCATTACGTGTGATCCTTGAGACAAGAAGCAATCATATTGCTACCAATATTCATTGCACCAATATAAACATGATTAAAACAGTATTATATACATTTCGCTTTCTGTGATGAGATATGCGTGTTAAACGCGACACCGTATGTGTTCCGGCCTGGGCGTGCTGGGCGACAGAGTAGGGTACGCGCGTGTGTGTCAGAAATACATGTAAACAAGGGGCGTGGCTTCCGTGCAGATAACGGTAGGGCAGGAAACGAATTTCTACTGTATTAACCCTCTATGGACTGAATTTTTTTCAAGACTATAACAAAATTTATGTAACGTAAAATCCACAAATATCAACATATAAATACAGATTAACAATAAATTCAGCAGTTTCAGTTTTTTGTTCATAGTTCAGGTTAGACCTGATAACCGTTACCAAGAATGTTATTGGTTACC
Source organism: Dufourea novaeangliae (assembly GCF_001272555.1). Taxonomy (NCBI): domain Eukaryota; kingdom Metazoa; phylum Arthropoda; class Insecta; order Hymenoptera; family Halictidae; genus Dufourea; species Dufourea novaeangliae. The sequence continues at coordinate 102,620 of NW_015374089.1, read as the reverse complement.
AAGACATTTGTATACCTATGTTTAACAGGTATAGTATACGTCACCTTGTGGAAAAAACCCAAATTATTTAATAAAATAGCGATATATTAGTACGTGACTTGAAAGTTACATGGGCCCATGGAGGGTGAATTTAATCCCCTTTTAATACGTTGCTCAATATTTGGGTACAATACATTCTTTCAAAAGAAATAAACTTTTTCTTATTCATGTATTTTAACTCATGGCATGTAAAAACGTTCATCGTCTCGTCAACATTCTCCGTCATTTCCAGACAATGAATGATTGACGGGCGCGTGCCAAACGCAGTCCCCACTACTTGAGATTGTAGGTAGGTCCTTCTCGAGAGGTTTGTAATACGTGCGATGGAGACAGACGACCGTATACGAGAACGCACGTGACAGTCGAACGTCATTGGCCAAGGCGCGAAGAGTGAGAGAGACACAAGCGCCGAAGATGTGTCGCGATCGCGACAACACCGCGAAAAGTCGGGCCTACCTTCCAGGGCTCTTCTTTAGTGGAACCAGGGGACGGAAACTCCCCTCTACAAAAACTTGGGCCTTTACCGTAGCGCCACCAACCTTCCATCCTCCGCAATGGTACTAAAATTCGATATATATACACATGGCATATATGTATATAAGATGTCCTATATATACGACTTTGTGTATATAGATATACTCTCTGAACAAAATTTAAATGGGAATAAAGTGAATGTTCGGAATCGCAGATTTATGATTCATATAATTTTTTATATGAGAAATTATACAGATCATAAATCTGCGTTTCGAAGTATCCACTCGTAAAGAAAAAATTACACATTTCGAATTAAGAAACACAAAAATTTTAATAACAAATGGAATACAATTTATATACCTTATTATATAATATACAGTAATACTACTTATAACTAGTGTACATATGTAGGATTTATTTGTAATATAATACAAAAAGGAAAATAAATGTAAGAATAATATAAAATTAAGATGATAAAGGTAAAAGAACAAAACGGTAACGCAAAGCAAATCGTAGCAATAATCGTAACACGTCTCTCGTACGCCTATTCTTCACAAGGCTTACAACGTACTGTCCTTCCTCGAAGAACAATACCGCTACCGATTTTGAAATCAGATGTTCGTTGTCCTCACATAAGTACGCCCTCACACATTACACCACATTACACTCCTCGCCAGCTGTCACGTTATGACAGTCATGACAGTGTTTACCATAGACATCTATAGACGGAGCATAAGCTATCACTTTGGGCGAGGGGACCGTAGGATTGGAGGGGAAAAAACAGCGGTCGTTAGAGGTACGTCGGTTAGCTTCGGATGCATTCGGTTCGATTCGGCTCGTTATTAATGGCTGGTGGGCTGTGTGCCGTACTATTATTTAATGCTTTATACTATTTACTAATTTTGTTAAATACATATATCTATACAAACTACATGACACACGGAATGTTTAACGTATAATAGGTATATTCTTTTCATCTCTCATAGCATACATGTATGTAACGTGATTGTACAGCCGAATAGCACCGAAAAGGAACGAAGTTACCTGATTTACCATTATCCACCCCCTTACCGCGAATCTTACTCCCCTACTCAGTTAATGCTCCATCTATATATGGACCGTTTATTTTGAAAGTGGTGCAAGTCCATTTTCCAATTCCATTTCATTTTATTTTAGTTTACACTAAATTAAGCATAAATTACGTCATTGGACCGTTTATTTTGAAAGTGGTGTAAGTCCTTTTTTAACAAAAATGAGTAACTAAAATGTAGTTTACATTTTTAATAAAATGTAAACTAAAATAAAATGAAATGGAATTGGAAAATGGACTTGCACCACTTTCAAAATAAACGGTCCATATGTCTATGGTGTTTACCCCCGCACTATGCCCCGCAACACTTGGCTTCCTGCTCTGTTGTTCTGGTTTGTACCACGGTGTCGCCACAATCGCCACAGTCGTAGCGCCACCACTGTCCTGTCCTCGGTCGAGGAACTAAACCGTAAAAACCCGAAAATTCGGCGAGAGTTTCCGACCCCTTTGTGGAACAGACCATAGAGTGCTGACGTTGCTGCGTAATGGTTTGGGCTGATGTCATCTGTCGTGACACATGCAACGTTAACAAATATTTATGTTATTAGCGACCTTTCTGTGCGAGGTCCGAGACTTTTCACTCTACCCTCGTATGTCATTCCCGTCGAAATTTGAGCTGCTACCGAACGACGAAACCACGTGTGGATGCTTTCTCGAATAGGTACCCGAAAAACGAAGGAATCGCGTGTGGATGCGCTTTCGTTGATAGCGAACAAGTTATAAGCTCGATAGGATGGAGTTTAATTCGTTGTGACTTGTTCTTCCAGGCGCTGGCGTCAAGATGGAGCACTTTCAGGCCACCCTGGACCCAAGGAAGCAGGAGTTATTGGAGGCCCGCTTTCTCGGAGCAAGGGTGAGCTACATTTTCGGGCGCTCACGCGCACGCGTTTATGTATGCGCTCTCTCTTTGCTGCATTTTCCTTTTTTTTTTCTCTTCACTTTATCTTACACTTCGTAATCTTTCTCTCTCTGTTTACTCCTGATTCCCAACAACACATGCGCAGAAATCATCTATCATCCGATCTTGTGTGCATGTTCAGAAGTACAAAGATCACAGACCAATGGTATAGTCAGTGCAAATTTAAAGGAAGTTCGAATTGTATGGAACAGGGCCTCTTGAGTACTTGGGGAACTATGCTGATCGATCTTACAACGATCTCTTCTCGTCCTGATTTCGAGAATATACTGGTAGTAGCAGTGGTAGTGTAGCTCTATCTGGCAGAGAATATTTTTTTAGTGGAAATCTTTAGGGTCAGGTTGAAGAGGAAAGACATTACTGAGGATGATACCTTTAGTTGTCACTTGTTCACTTATAGTCTGTTCCACAAGAAAGTGTACGGCAGTATTTCTATAATACACAGCTTAGAAAAAAAAAAGAACTTTTGTACTCTAAAGTAGACTTAACACTAGAACTACCGACGATAAACGCATATTTGCTTCGATCGGTGAATAAACGTGAAAGATGTTTGAAAATTTAAAAATTTAGAAACTGACTAATTTTTTCACTTTCATATCGTAATAAAAGGTGCAAAAGATCTGAGAAAATCTATTGTTATAACATTTTAATCGTCGTTGTAAGAGTCTATTGACAAATCATTTTGACTTGCTTGGTAGTTTTAGCGTTAAAAATGCATTGCACAACTACCTAGTACAGACTCCTCTCGATTATTGTCCCTGGGTCTGCGCTGGGACAATAATCTTGTAGGGAGAAATGCTTTCAGACCTTCGTAAATTCGTTTTTTGTCAACAATGTATGCGCTTGACACGTTCCACGCCCCCTTCCCTAGTAGTGGGAATAATGCCTGGACAATAATCGTGTAGAACAAGCCAGACGATAATCGAGAGGAGTCTGTATGTAGTGAGTTCACTCGGCTGCATGGTCGATAATTACCTGCCACCTTCTTTGCACACTTTCCACGAGTTTTTCTGCGTATTCGCTGAATAAGGAGTGTCATACCTTTCTGATTCTGGTCGGTAGCTACTTGACCGTGTAAATGGGCTTTCCCCTGAGCGTAAACTTCATGTAGGACCCAACATTTTCCATAGGATTCGCAACTGGAAACGGTGTCGGCCAATCTATGGTAGTGATGTCATTTTGCAGTTGTTTGGGGTTGGTGTCTTTCTGAAATTTCCAGTGGCCCCTGTCTTGGCTAAACTATTTCTCAACAGACTCGAACAGGCACTTCTGATGAAGGGTTTTCCTCTAACAAGGGAAGTTCGGTAATCCGAAAATTCCGATTTTTTTAAAACTGCAGGTTTGTAGGGAACCCCAAGAGAAGTATAGCGCAATTTTTGTTTTTGGTCTAATTTCAGTTCTTCAGGGTGGAAACATCCCTTGAAGGTAGATAGGTGTTTCCATATTTCCCTGTATATCTTTAAAACTATCGTAGATATAAAAAAAATGTTTATAATAAAAATTGAATGGTTTTTTATGCTCTATAAAACGATGCAATTAAATTGATAATTAATAAAAGTGGGGGAGGGGTGTTTTTATTTAAACCAAGAATTTTTATCAATTTAATTGTATCGTTTTATAGAGCATAAAAAACCATTCAATTTCTCCTACGCCACTTTTTCCTCTAGCGGAAAGCTAGGAAAGGGTCTCGTACCGGGCTCCTACCACTTGGTATTGGGAATTACTGAAATTAATGCCAAATTAACATCCGATTTAACATTTATTTCATTACCTGAAATCAATTTACCAAGTGGCAGGAGGCCCTCCGCTTCCGCTAGGGGAAAATGTGAGGTTGGCAAAAGGCCTCCTACCATTTAGTTTTGAGAGTTACTGAAATATATGCCAAATTAATATTCGATTTAACATTTATTATAGTACTTGAAATAAATTTAGTAAGTGGTAGGAGACTTTTCTTCTGTGCCACTTTTTCCCCCTAGTGGAAGCCGAGTTTGCTCGTGAGTGTACTTCTGGACGAATGCCTTAGACTTCCTAAGTGCATTTGCAGCTTGTCTGAAGGGTAATTTTGGTCCATTCGCATGATCAACGAGAAACTCTGCTTCATTACGCTTGAGATATTTACTACTCATTGTATAAAACGTCCACTTATACGAAACTGACGATTAGCGTGATAACAAAGCAGACATTAAACAAAAGAACATAGTTCAAGCTTTCAAACGCCTCAAGACAGATGGCGCTGCGATTAGCCGTTCAAAAGTTCTGCTGCACACTTTCTTGTGGAACAGACTGTCACACAGGTCGCACCTTCTATAATATTTGTTTGACAGGCTGTTGTACTATAAGCAATCATAATCGTGAAAGTCCCTATTCAAGCTTTTTTCTCTATAATGGATTGTAAAGTTCGTAAGATGATCCAATTTGCTACACAAGTCCAGAATCAAAATTTAACAGCTCATATGTTCATTAAGCTAGAAAATCAAAAGTTTTGAAACTTTAAAGACTATCCAAATGGAAGTAGGTACACGAACACATTTCTATCTATTTTAGGTGTCCTCTTGGATGACGTCAACATTCACTAACAGTTCGCTCTCAACACTTTAGGAAAGTCTAAATTTTTTATTTTCTTCTATTTTTGACTGAGACTAATGATGTGAAAGAATCTGAGGAGAAGAATAATGCATGGAACAAAATTTTCATGGTTAATAATAAGTTGAACTGAGTTATTTGAAAGATAAAAGAAATTTGTCTTCGACCATTTAAGCTGCTAAATTTTTATTCTAGACCGCTGTGATGCGCACCAAAGGGCCCTTCTTCGATCAGAACAGCTGTTGTAGGCTACAAGGAGTGTGGGGTTTAGGGTTGATACCTTTACTAAGGCAGTTAACATGATCTAGCTGAATGATGTCCAGTTTGTCACCGCGTCTCCTTCGTCATGGTACTCACTGATCGTGCATCGACGGTAGTTCTTGCACTTATAAGATCTGTAACTTCGACTATAAGTCACGACAAGGTTGGCCACTCTTAGCAGCGTGTTTATAGACAGAGCATTTAGTGCCAAGTGATTCTATTGACTCATTGATTTTATTCTGAAGATTAACGAATTTCAGAAGGGTCTACTACACATTCTTTATTCCGAAACAATTTAAAGGTTAGCCACTGTCGATCATTCCCAGAAATGTGTTTATAGATAGAGCACCCACTCTTAAGTTTCTCATTGATTTCATTCTGAAGATTAACGATTGTCAGAAGGTTCTACTGCATATTTCTTACTTAGGAATACTTTAAAGGCTAGCCACTGTCGGTCATCCTCAGAAGCGTGTCTATAGACAGTGCATCCAGTGTTAAGTCCCTTATTGATTTTATTTTGAAGATTAAGCAATTTTAAAATGTTCTACTGCACATTCCTTATTGAGAAACAACTTAAGGGTTGCTCCTGATAGTTATCTCCAGAAATGTGTTTATAAACAGCGTCCAGTATTAAGTTTCCCATTGATTTTATTCTCAAGATTAGAGAATTTCAAAAAGTTGTACTGTATATTCCTTATTCAAAAATAATTTAAGGCTAGCCTTTGACGGTCCTCTCTAGAAATGTGTCTATAGACAGAGCATCTAGTGCCAAGTTTCTCATTGATATTATTCTGAAGATTAACGAATTTCAGAAGTACCTATTGCATGTTCTTTATCCAGGAACAATTTAAAGGCTAGTTATTGTCGATCATTCCCAGAAGTGTGCATATAGACAGAGCATCTAGTGTTGAGTCTCTCAATGATTTTGTTTTCATGATTAGAGAATTTCAGAAAGTTGTACTGCATATTCCTTATTCAGAAACAATTTAAAGGCACTGTTGATCATCTTCAGAAGTGTGTTTATAGACGGAGCATCCAGTGTCAAATCTCTCATTGATTTTATTCTAAAGATTATAGAATTTTAGAAGTTTCTACTCTATATTTCTTATTCAGAAACAATTTACATAATCATCCTCGTGATGTTCACAATTTTTAGAAGATCATCTTGAGGGTGAAATAACTCAAAACGCTAGCTAGATGTATGGTACGAATCGTTCGATGAGGATAGTAAATGAGATTACCGAGTGTGAGCGATATATAGAGCAACAGGAATCAGCTCGTTACCGATTACCCACAGTACATCGTAATTCCGCGGAATAAGTGGATAAAGAAACTTTTTTTTTTTAAATATCGTCTCATACTTTCGTGAACTTATTATCAAGGCTAAGGTGTTCTAAATGAAAAGGATTCCAGGCTCAACATTTTTTGATGAATTGAACCTTATTAGTCTCATTTTTGTCAGAACCACCTCATCGATGCGTTAGAATTACTTTCATAAGGATAAAAAAATATATAAATATTTAATTTTCTATCGATGAATGGCATTCCACGCGGTTACTTCATTGTGTTTGGTTGTTGTTTAGGTCGTAGTCGACGGCTCCCTTGCTCTCTGAAGAATTGTCTATGCTGTAGTGGGGATATCGAATTGTAATGTAAAAACATAAATATAATGAAAATAATCAAATAATATAACATTAAACGATACAAAAATAGAATAATATGAAATTAAATAATATAAAAAATAGAATAATATAAAATTAAACAATATACGAAATATAAAAATGAGGGGGGTCAGAAACTGTGTGAACGATTTTGTAGCAGAGACAAACTGTGGTTATTAAATGTTCTGCGCTTACTTCTTCGAACGTGATCTCAGAAAAGTATTTTTTCTTCTAAATAAGTTTTGGAATCTCTAAAAATAAGATATGATTAATTCGTGATAATTCGAATTTTTTTTGCAATGATCCAGATCTTATTTTGTACTTTATCGATAGTAGAATTTATTCAACTGTTCTCTGCACATTGTGTTAAATATATTATGTTAAATAATTTCTTTAATACTGGAACTACTCGTCAAAATGACGGCTTGCAGGTTTCTTATTTTATAATTACTAGAATTATAATAACGCGTTTAGAGGAAATTGTGTTGGCTTTTAATTTACATTTCATATGATACTGTATTATGCTAGATTGTATTATACGGGGTGATTCACCTAATGCTGCCACCTACATTACATGTAAAACAAAAGTTGTAAGGTATCAAGGCGAGCACACAATGTAATAATTAGTTTTTCTCTGTGTTGCTTTTTTATTGAGATATGAAGGTCATCTTGAGTTTTTTTTATTACAATGTGAAAAATTTGATTGTGGAATTACGTAACTTATTTACGTACTTAACATTTTGTGTGTTACTTACAATAAAAATCATTTAAAGAATATCTCTATAGTTAGTGGTTTTTGGACCTAATCATTTTTTATACAACGTTTAATACTCTTTCCGATTGCACGATAAAAATTTTCATATTATAATAAAAAAACTCAAGATGAGCGTTATATCTTGTTAAAAAAGCAAAATGGCAAGAAACAAATTATTACATTGTATGCCCCCCTTGATACCATGCAACTTTTGTTTAAATAATGTTTTTGTATAATGAACAGTTTACAAGTAATTTACGTGGCAGCGTGTTGATGAAAGTTATCCTGTATATTATGTATATCACTATATTATACAGTTTAATTTAGTATACTGTGAACACTGGTATTCCAGTATTAAAGCTATGAATACCATATTCGATCCTGAATTTTTTCTACGGAATACTTGACTATCTTCTACCCACTGAAGGTGAAAAATAGTCCGAAAATGATTTTGAGCGCGAAAAATTAAGAAAAGAAAGGAATCAATAATTTCAAAAATATTCACCAATACGATGTATACATGAAAACTGAACCGTATTAGTGAGAATTATTGATATTATAATAATAGAGTTTTTTAAATTATTTTTGTAACGAATTATACACAAACCTTTCCTATACTTCGTCATTCAATCATATTCATGTAATAATTAGTTGCACATGTTTTTCAATTCCATTTCTGATCCATGACAGTTTCTTGAAATATTTTTCACGACGTGTCTTCTATTTTGAATTCCCTTCAAGTACATAGGTACTGGTTTTTCTATTCTAAATTTCATTTAAACACTGGCTTTTCTATTTTGAATTTCCTTGAAATACTGGTTTTTCTATTTTAAATTTCCCGGAATCACAAGTCTTTCTATTTCGAATTTCCTTCAAATATTAGTTTTCCTATTTTAAATTTCCATCAAATACTGGTTTTTCTATTTTGAATTTCCTTTAAGCACTTGTTTGTGTAATCTACATTCTCTTCAAATACATGACCCAGTTATTTCAAAACTGTATCGCGTCAGGTCGTTGGTCTCCTAATATTATTACAGTGTATTTAATTTTCGGGTCCAGTCGATCTATGAAAATTTTAATGTCGAGAGTATTTTAAAGTAACTCATGATAAACTGCAGGCCACATTCTTGGCACACCGAACAATACAATTGTCTCGTTAAAAGCAGGAAGGGAGCGATGCTATTTTTGTAGTTAGAAGAAGTTATTTTTATAGTCGTTGATCATCCGGTACCTTATTGCGATTCTGAAGCACGTCAAACCATCCCAACAGTTTAAAATTCCTAACTGATATACAAGAAAAAGGTAAGAAACCAACAAAAAATTGGACGATTACTATATGTATTCTTTGAAATTACTTGTTCTTATTACATCACACGAGTGTTCGAATTTTTGCGATTTTGATAATCACAATAATTTCGAATTTATCCGTTTTGGCAAACGTACAAGTCAAACTAGAAATTACGGTATACCATTTCGCAATTCTTTATACACACGTATACCATTTCTACAGCTTAGATGATTTCATATAAGTATAAAGAAAAATATGGACATATTTTTAATACTGCTTTAGTTATTGATATATGAGCTGTTCCTTTGCTAAAGTGATTAACTTCACAAAATTTATATTAAAAATTCTATATTATATTTGTATTAATATAATATAATAAAATATATCTATTTTACATTTTATTTAAAAGTTATTTTAAATATAGAAATTTAAGCACCAACGAAGTGTTTTGGCACTACAAATTTACAGAATTTAACAAATAGAATTAGTCACTTTGGCCTGTCTCATGACCAATTGCAATAATACCGAATATGGTTGCTTGGTTACAAATAAATAAAGGTAAATTAGAAATTTATATCCTTTTCACTAACATATAAAGTGACTCTATACTGGTTGGATACCTATCAGGGCAATAGTGTATCATGGAAAAATAAGTCGATCATCTCTAATAAAATGTTTACAAATAGGGTTTTGGTTACAAGAAAAATGATTTTAAAGACTTGTTTTGTACTAATGCTGCTGAATAGCAGTGTCGGACAAATTTTATCATTCTCGAATAAGTTCTTCTTATATGCAACGTTTAATCCAACATTTTTCGAATAAAATTTTATTCGAATATTTCTTAAAAAAATAATTCCTAATAACATTTTTATTCGAATAATTCCTAAGTCTGCTGAATAAGATTCGTTTAATGTGTCCGACCATCACTTTCAGGTTCTACTTAGGATATTCTATTAGAATGTTGCACAAAAAATGTTGTTTTTCAGTTATCTTAATTTTTTACCAAACTTGTACGAATGAGCTTGTAATTTGTCTGCAAAAATGTGTCAGCTCAAATCCATCTTACTCCGATTAAAAATCTGCTCTATTTTGGTGATTAAAAATCGTTGAAAGTCTACGGCTCAAAAACAACATTAATTATGCAACAAATTGTCTTATCAATTAGATGATTTTGAAAACATAATCGGAATAATTATTACTTTATTTATTTCTTGGAGTCTTGGGAGGATCAACGAACAGTTTCTTTCAATTCATTCAGGAAGGAGGTTCATTGCAATTAAAATGAAATATCTTGAAAATAGACAAAACTTTCAAAATTCTGTAGCTGAACGCGTGAGGGACGTACCAAGGTCACATTTGATTTTTCAAATAGATTGATATAGTTTTTAATGCATTGATCGATGCTGCTCGACATTCCTTGTAAAAAAGTATTAAGCTATTTATGCCGAGAAACCATTAGTTTAGAAGGTACAGTAAGGTCTCGATAACTGCGCGGAAGAATCTCTATGTTAAATGCTTCTGCTTCATCCCCACTACTGAGGGATTCCACACTGGAGGCTCAGCCTGAAATGCAGTTTATGAAGTTCAGAAATCGTGTTCTTCTGCGATAACTGCTGCAAAACAGTCCTGGGTATCGAGCGTTAATCGGAGATTTACTGTATTTTAATTTGAAAATTGCGCACGATACTACTCACGATATCCAGCATTGAACGGGAATTTTAAGGAGTTAAACATCCTATTAGTCTTAGATTTAATAGTCGGTTGGACCATTTTTAACTATCGAAAGGCGAATTGTACGGACGTGACGCGGTGTTTGAATGCAGGGCCACTTTGACCTATGGTAATTTACACGTAATTTTATAAATATTTTGATGCAATTCAAAATATACAAAAAGCCCCTGATCTAGCAAATGAACCTCTTAAGAATAGTAAACTTCCAGGACTGTTTCGAGGAATTGGTGAAACGTCTGTCTCTGTGCGAACGTAATAATATTTCAATACCATTGTTCCTCTTTTGAGTGGATTTACGAACGTAGAATCAAATGGTCCTCAAAATGGCCCTGCATCCAACGAACGAAGGTTTAATAGTCTCACGGGATTCTTTTTCTATAATTGAAATGCATTCGACAATTCTGTGTTGATGTTGCTCCATTGAAAAGATTTTTTTTTTTTTTTAATTTGCCGCTTATTTCTTACGTTGTGTTTTTTAATGGACTTCTTTATTTCTTCTCGTAAGTGTCCAATGGGGTTCATTTCTGGTGACTGAGAGGATGAGTGAAGCAATTTCGGTACGTTTTAATCGTCATTCCTTAAAATTTACTTGCTTAATAAGCGTGTGCTGTTTTTTTTTGTTTTGAACGATTTATCGATACTATTAGTCGAAAGGCGTGGCAGAGAGTCATTTTTTTCGACTCATTGATCAACCTTTTTCGTTTGAATTGGATGGTATATTTTCATTGCTGAGATATTGTAGCCGATAAAAAGAAAAACAAATTTCTCCTATGAATGATACATTGACCTTTACATGACTCGTCATTTTCCCATTTTTATTTTCTTTAATGTTTCTTTAATGTTTTAGTAGGATTATTAATTTGTAGTACAACTATGATTCGACGTCAATGGTCATTATTTTGTACACAGTCTTTAGTTCGTGTAAATTTAAAAATATTAAATGGATAAATCTTAAATAATCTTTTTGTGTAGAATTATTGTTTTATAAGAATTATTCCTCAAAAGGTCATCCAAAGGTGAAACGATGAATTTGTATTTTTTTTATCAGCAACAATATTACCGTAATGGAAATATACCATCCCTTTAAAAAAACATACGTGTGACCTTGAAATTCCGGAAAATATAACCTTGAGAATAAAATAGAATATTCTTTGTTGGAATGTTTACTCCGAACGAATGCTCTGAATCTTTGAATCATAGGTGACCCTGTTATTTACTTACATACAAAGGGAGTCCGAAAAAGTGTAGTAATATCGAGTTTTATAATAATAATAATTTTAAATTATAGATATATTTTTAATAACCAAAGTTTTACATTATAAATACATTTTTTTTAAAATAAGGCTTCGTTTCCGGGAAAATCGATTTTGAAAATATACTTCATTTGCTATATAAATATATATGCTATTTGTTCTTTTCTTTTCGTTTTCTGTGAGAAATAACGACGAAATGTACGAACAAGCACGAAGTCCATTTTCAGGTATTGTAAAAAAATTACACTACTTCGTCTGGGAAATTGTATAGCATCTACCCAATTAATTGAACTTTGCCCTGTGAGATGATTATTCCTATCGATCGCTGAAATATTCTGTATCAAGAAAAATAGTTCGAAAATGAAATCTATCTAGAAAAAAGTTAAAAAGGTTTTTATTTAGACAAACCATGAAAGGTGTATATAATTAGTACAATTAAATTAAATAAGAAATAAGAAGAAATTGTAACAAAAGAGTAGTGAATAAGAATATATAGATTGTAACTTTCCGAACAACCCAATATTAACACTATGATCGCTAAACTCGACTTTTATTTATGGAGTCATATCAAATCGATAGTCTATTTCGAACACATAACGAGTATCGAACCCTTAAAGGAGAAGATTGTCCTTACATCTAGAAACTGAAAGAGTCTCGATAATATTAGAATGTGTTCGTAGTAGTGTAGTACGAAGGTCCGACATATACAGGGTGTCTCATTAAAATCGACCCACTAGAATATCTCCGAAACTATTGACGATATTAAACAATGTTACATTAAAAGTTAAATGCTATCAGCGTAGAGGACATATGAAGGTCAGCTTTGTTTTTTAAAATAACATGTTTTTTAGTGGATTAATTCGCCATAAGTGACTTAGTACTTTATGTAGGGAATAACGAATAGCATCAAGTAGTGCATTAAAAAATATATGACTCCATCTAAATAAATAAAGTTGACCTTCATATGACCTCTACGTGTCCACATAGAAAAACGTTACATCAGAAAATTTTCCGTGTGATACCATTTAACTTTTGTCTGAAACATTTTTTAATATCGTCAATAGTTTTGGAGATATTCGAGTGGGTTAATTCAAATAGGACACCCTGTATATGCTACAATTTGGTCAGCACTTCCAGCAGTTTCAGGAATAATAATATAAAACCTTTAGAAAACAAATACATTTTTTTTTCACCCTGATAAAATAGTAGATACTACTGAAAGGGAAACATACATCAAGTCCATTGATTCATTACTTAAAAGTTAACTCTTTTCCTTTCCTCGAAAAACAAGCCTTATTCAACAAAATTTTATTCTTCATCTTCGACTTATTTTTTTCATCGAAAATCACATTCTTCTCGATGGTACTACATTTTTCGGGACACCCTGTATAGCTAATACTGTTTGTTTATTCATTGGCTGTTTACAAATGTCGATGATTCACGGCTGATTCAGCATCAACATCTACCGGTTAAACACGCTTTTACTAAAAGTTTCGAAATTTTTATAAATATATATTTTTTTAGTGAAATCAGACGTTTTGGACGATCAGACTCTTATGTTAAAACACGGTGAAAATCGAACTAAATTCGGCAAAATGACCGAATAATAGCTTACAGTAACTGACCAAATAATCTCTGCCGAGAGGAGAGATAATTTCATCTCGCTGTTATACTGTTCCCAATCCATTATCTCGAGTAGCGTTTAAATCGCCTATTATGAGAGTATTATGAGAATAATCATTTAACTGCAAGAACGTAACATTCCAGCGAAAAGTTAGCTAGTTAAAAAAGTAAGCTATTATAATTATAGTAACGTTATAACAAAATAGCAATGAGGGTCATTTCACTTCCGTGCAAATCTAAATACAGTAAATCCCCGAAGAGTGTTCGAAGGCTCCTCGGCACTGAACAATAAATATTTTATAAACTAATGGCTATATGGGACTAAAACAAATATCATTGGCTTCAGAATTCCAAGCTTTATCAACGTGCTAAGTTTTATTAAAAAGTCAGCGTTACACCTAGGGAGTGCCGTGGAGCCTTCGAATACTTATCGAGGATTTACTGTCCATATTCGGGGGGTTCCATTTTAGGATTCGGTAAATCATCATTTTACTTGCTTCGAAGTTCTTTAACCGTCAGCTGGCAGTGGTTGGGTCCATTTTGACCCAGGATTTCATAACCTTCACGCACCATTCAAGTTTACAAAAACCATCTCGAACGTACAGTTGTGTACCATTTTTATTTTATAAGAAATTCGTTCCGAAACATATCTAAAGAGGGATGAGTATAGGGGTCTGTCTAGACCCAGGTACCGTCATCGTATGCCGTAATGCAAATAACTTAATGAAATAAATGTATCTTATCGTGATACTGCCTCAAGAGTAAAAAAAAAAAGAACTACGACCATTCAACGTGTTAACATTAAGGTGCGTATCCATTTGTAGCGTATCTACGTTGCGTATCATTGTATCGTTTGCATCACATTTTCAATTGTGAAATTTTCTCAACGCTTGCCGGTCCACATTGACACACAACGGTGATTCGGTACGAGGATACGCAACCAGTGGATACGCACTTTTAAATGCTTTAAAAGAATGTGCGAACAAATCGATTGTTTTTCACTGGGGACATGGGAAAATCGTCATAAGAACGCATCGTGCCTTCATAAACGATTGAAATGGCTTTAATCGCGTAATTAAGTTTGCCCAGAATGCAACGGATCGAAGTCGGTAAAAGTTACAGTGGTGTCTACTGTCAACTATGTATATATTCCTGTTTCTTTACATCTCCTTTATTAATGTTTGAAATAATATACAAACAAATATATTTTAAAATATAAGGTGAGGCGCCTAGAACAGACCAAACTTGCATGGTATTGAGAAGCACATAATTTTATGTGGATAGTCTTTTGATAGGTGGACACGTAGAGGTCATATGAAGGTCAACTTTGTTTTTTAAAATGGAAAGACATGTTTTTTACGTACTTTCATAAATAGGTCATTGTACGCGTATTAAAACGCTCTACTGGGTGGTATGTAAAACAACATGCCTTTCCATTTAAAAAAAACGAAGTTGACCTTCACATCACCTCTACGCGTCCACCTATTAAAGAACTATTTACTTCAAATTTCCTGCTCCTCGATACCATGCAAGTTTGGTCTGACACATTTTTTCTATCATCACTAACAGCTAAGACATTCCGGTGCATCACCCTGTACATTCCTAATTGTTAAACGATAATTGTTCCCACTTACAATTTCAAATTCATATTTTTCCATATTCAAAGAAATTAACTGGTTTCGATAAAAAAAAGTAGTTTACAATGAATCCTCAAACCTGCTCGTCACTACTAAAGTTTTTTCCATTTAATGGAAGGAATTAAATATCTATAAAATTATTTTCAAAACGCAGAGACGCGACGATATACAGGGTGATTCAGCGAAAGCTGCCACCTGAATCACTTGCAAACTATTTGTTATATGAAGAAATATGTCAAGCAAAAGTTGTAAGGTATCAAAGGGGCATACGATCTAATAATTAGTTTTTCGCCATTGTGATTTTTATCTAGATATGAAGCTCACGTTGAGTTTTTTTATTGTAACGTGAAAATTTTTATCGTACTGTTGGAAAGACTGTTGAACACTGAGTAAAAAAATATTGGTGTATATAGGTCCAAAAACTAATAATTACTGAGATATTCTTCATAAATTTACAATAAAAAAAACTCAAGGTGTGCTCCATAATTCGATAAAAAAAGCAAAATTACAAAAAACTAATTATTACATTGTGTGACACCCTTGATACCTTATAATTTTTATTCGAAACATTTTTTGATATAACAAATAATTTACAAGTAAATTAGATGGTAGTTTTAGGTGAATCATCAATAGCGAGTTTTGGAAAATCGTGTATATTATGAATGCATAACATCTACACTCTAACTTATAATTCTAATAATTGACATCAATTATAAATAGTTACATTAATACACCCTTGAGACCTTTTCTTCGTCGAATAATATTTGACAAACGATCTTAAATCGTACCTGTATATTTTTTGTTCATTAATTTTCCACTTTACGCCTTCTAATAGTTAAATTTTTCTTTTATGTCCATTCACATTACTAAAACGTCTTATATACGCATGTATAAATTTCTTAACTACTCAGTCGAAACACTTTCTGTTACATTCAGGTCAGATAAATGGGCAGAACATTCCAGACCTTGTATTTGTTTGGATAACAAAAATATTCAACGCCTAACTTCGAGGTGGGTACTGCATTATCATCCTGAAAATTATTGTAATAGCAACTTTCACGTGCTATTTAACATTGCATACTCGTCTTAATTGTTCGTACCCATGTACAGGGTGCCACACACAGTAACTGTTTTTCTTCTTTTCTCTGTCCAACAGCCTTTAAAAAATTCTATATAAAACTATCTATTCTCTGCAGTAGTTTAAAGATTTTTATCTCTTTTCAATGCTGCTTCACAGTTGTTGTGAACTTGCATTTAATGCACTAAATCTTATTGTTTTGTACGACTTTCATTGCAAAAAAAAAACGAACCGGCTCTCTTTTATGCAGAAGAGATTGATGGTGTATTGTGATAAACTTAGATTATTAAGTTAAATTAACTTAAAAATTCATATTTATTCAGTATTTCGTTTAAGAGACGTCTAATGGGATATAATTTCACCAATTGACTTATGTGTGATAAGCTGAATATGTGGTAGTGAATTTTCTAAAAATTATTATTGACACAATTTAGAAAACCTGATATTCTGTATTTAAATATGGATTTACAATTCATCATACGTATAATATATATAAAACAAGACATATTTCATATTCTTCAATAAATTCACTTTTACGAATACACAAAAGAGCAGAATAAATCCAATTTGTACAAATACTATTGGCTACAGAAATTTATAAAAAAACTTGCATCAATCATATTTAATTTTTTAAAATCTTTCTGTCAGACAACTCAGTATGAAAGTTTAGTTCTGTTTTTAATTTGTCGTTTATTTTACATACAAGGTGTCTATAAAGTCTGTATCTATTTTACTGAAATTATTGAGAAGAGAATGGAACACCAAGGGAATATTGTTAAAGGAATATTTTAATATCCAACTCACAATTTTTTTAATTTCACCAAAAAGATTAAATATTCCTGCAACAATATCGTCTTGGAGTTTTGTTCTTTTCTCAACGATTTTTACAAAATGGATAGATACTTTGTGGACACCCTGTATTAACCACAACATCGGTCTTGTACTCAGTAATTTAAAAAAAATTCTTAAGTATTATTTTGGTTACCGATGTCGTCATTAGCGGATTTCCCCTGTAATAAATAAATCAAAATCTGTTAATGAATAAATGAAAAAGTTTCATATAGAAATATATTGTAAACAGGAAACGGGTTTTTCCTATACAAAATTTTATTTTCTCGAGAAAATAGATTAGAAAATATGTATAGGTACTCGGCTAACGTTTGGATCTACATCAAGTAGAAACAGTGAATAATAGTCAGACGCGTTATTCAAATCTTATTTAACCACACAAATACCTGATAAATACTAAAATTCAAGTTCTTTCAAAAACAAAACGTAGTATAGCAAATCTTTCATCTTATATTTTCGATTTATTTTTGCATGCACACTTATTATTATTATTTTATTTATTAACCTTTGATTGTCACGCCTTTTTTTCGAACGTACCTGTCAGATTGGCTCGATTTGCGACCCAAGACAATAATCGATCAGCTGCTGTTTAAAAACTATCTTCTAAATTAACTCGCAAAAATTCTGAGATAAAGTTCGAACATTGTAGAGTCTATTTTCATTGTAACAAGTTAGCATTTGAAGTACGAATGTGTGTAAAAAAGTTTTTTTAGGACACGTGAAATTACTACTTACATGGCGCCAGTAGCACCATTTGCAAATGATGCTTCAAAGATATTTTATGTCAAACTCAAATTTTTTAGTCATTTCAACCCGTGTCAGTGTGTTGACAACCAATGGTTGAACTTTCGTATTCGGGGAGCATATCCGATATTACGTAACTTCGCTAAAGGCGAATTTAGACTTCACACACTTTGAATATGCATCGTAAATGATTCGCCCACACAAAAAGGTGTAAAGATCATTTTCATCTGCACCCCCATTCGAAATGACCAGTGAACAAAATCTAAAGCCAGTCACTACTTCGATGAATTGAATCGTCCGCAACATGGGCATCCAAAATGTAAACTCGCCTTAACGTTGAAGGGTAAATCCACACGATCGTCCTGAAAGGTGTAAAGATTGTTTTCATCTGCACTTTATCCAAAGTGCCCAGTGCACAAAGTATAGAGTCAGTCTCTACTTTCGATGAATTGAATGGATTCTAGATGAATCATCTGCGACATGGACATCCAAAATGTAAACTCGCCTTAACGTTAGAAGGGTAAATCCACACGGCCGTCCTAATGCTATCGCGTGGCTGGTAAGCGTCCCCTAGCCAGGCGGTGCAAGTCGGAAGTCGTGAGTGAGAGAGAGAGAGGGAGAGTGAGTCGAACCTCGCGGAGACGAAGTCGCCGATTGGTGTGCCGATAATCCACGGAGGGCCAATTAGTGTGCGTGACACTCGCACGCCGAACTCGACGCGGTAATACGAATCCCATAGTAATGCACTGGCCCCACCGTCTCTCTCGTGTACACTGTTGCCGGATTTTTTGCGTCACGTGTCTCGTCGTACTTTGATTAATTGCACTGTGCGCACACTCGCGCGTTCGCCTTAAGAACCGACCGGGAGCCACACACGGTTATGTAAGCGGGACAATCTCGACACTCGATTCCGACCGGTTGAACCCTCTGCTATCTTCTTCTTTTTTTTCTTCTTCTTCTATATGTGTATTTCGTTTCCCAATTGAATTTCTGTTGCGAGGATGATTGATTTTTTTTTGCAGGGATTCTTAACCCTTTCGATGTTTATGCCGAGTATACCTGTTATAAAAAAATATTTTTTTCGAAATAATCAAATTTGTATTTGTTATTGAAAGTAATATTTGAAACATATTCGTGATTTTAACGCATTTTAGAATATTTTAGGATAAAATAAAGAAGAAAAAATCACTGGAAGAAAAAGAAACAGGCTGTAGTATTTGTATGTACGTGGGCTTTTTGATAGGGCAATGACTTTTTTTTGACAATAGATAACGCTCAATCCGCAAGAGTAATTTTCTTATTAGAATTTATTTCCATTTTACAGCAAATTGCATTTATTCTGCTTTTGTCGAGTATACTTGTCATAGTTTAAAAATAAAATATTGACTCAAAATCGTCATTATTGTTTCGGGAGGGAATTCGCCAACTGCCTGAGAAATGGCGTAAATCTGCAGAAAATTATGTGGAATATTTTCAAGACTAGACTGTATTTCAGTATTTTGTAAATAAATAAGAAATCTATGGAAAGAAGGCCACGAATTAATTTGTACACTTAATATGAGTGATTTAACTGGTATCTTGTAAATTCACTAATACCATCAGTTGATAAATTATTGTGCAATAGACACTAGACATCGCATATGTATTGTATAACGCTCCAATTTCTAAGTCATCAAACTTCATTTGATGAAAGCAGAATGGATTTTGTAATATTCACCTATATTTTCTGTTATGCATTATCTCTGTTTTATGTATTTTGAGTATCTAATCAAGAAGGTATGAACATTCCATCGAAGAGAATGTGACTCAGACCTGGGGCAGTTTGTGACGAACGTTTTTGAAACAATATGGCGGTAGTGAACGTGTTCGGAACAATATGGCGGTAACGAGCGTGTTCGAAACAATATGGCGGTAGCGAACGTGTCAAACTTTGCTCTTAGCGTATCAGGATTCTTGATAGAACGCCCGAAGTCAGAGTGTACGTAACAATTACGTTACTTTGGTACAGTTCGAGTAGTTGAAGAACATAACTAAAAGACATATTTTAAAAGAAAATATTATACATTTATTTCATTGTCGAACGATTACAATTATCATTTGGATGAGCTTGTTGATCAGCGGATAGCTTCTCAGATCCTGGAATCAAATTGGACATAGCCATCCTCGATTCCTGTTCTGTGTTGATATCCATATGATTCTGATTCTTTATCGTAACAACCTAAACTCTAACTTCTTTAAGATATTGCGTCGCAAATGGAATTACAACTAGCAGCTGGACTTTATTACGTAGCGACAGATATTGATCTTCTCCTCCGACATCTTAAACTCATTTAGCCCCAGGCTGCCTAAAATTTTTGACGCAACGCAATTCTCGGTGAGATTTTCTTCTCGTACACCGTTAGACGACGGCATGTGTGTACAAATATAAAAGACAAATTCACAGAAAGTCTAATTACACAGAAATTTATTGGATTTGTTAAAGGCTTTATTAAGTTCCAAGTAAAGCCTAAATGTGGGTATGCGGTAAAAAATTAGGATAATCTAAGTCAAAGATATGTCTTCTAGTGGAACGTCATTTTCACTTATAGTTTCTTCTAGAAAAATTCCTTAATTTTTAATTTTTTTGGGGTATTTAGATGAATGAAATCCTCTAAAGTAGGGCTGTTGTGAATATTCAAATAATTCGAATCCTCGAATATTCGAGTAGCAGTAGAATTCGAATATTCGGATTATTCGGAGTATTCGAATATTCGAAGTGATCGAATCTTGGATTGTACTGACTGGGAATCTGAACATAATATATTTTTTCACACTTCATTATGAAATTCTTTTCACAGTGGCCTTTACAAATATTTGGTTTTCTAACATTAAAATTGAATCTTCGTCATTCTTTGCTGAAGTTTATAAATTTTGAAGCGAGAGTAATTGTCATTGGTTGGTATTATTATTCGAATAAATTGTTCAAATGAATAATGATCAATTATTCCAATAAGTGGAGAGAATAATTTGTTGTAAAGAATAAATAACTATTATTTGAATTAAATATTGTACTAAAAAATAATTGTAATATTGCACGCCGCTTTAATCTTAGGCGAACTGGTTGAACTCTTGTAAAAACTTCCGAAAACGGCGCAGATTTGTCAAAAATACTACGTACCATTCGAATACTTCGTACTATTCGAATTATTCAAATACTTCGTAGTATTTGAAGTATTCGAATTTTTCGAATAAAATGTTCGTATTCGAGTTATTCGAATAGTTCAAATATAAGATATTTAAGACCATATCCTTATGGTCCGTAAACTTCATCTTACGATAAATTTAAAATGTTCGTATTCGAGTTATTCGAATAGTTCAAATATAAGATATTTAAGACCATATCCTTACGGTCCGTAAACTTCATCTTACGATAAATGTATTCGTGGTGACAATAAGTAGAAACGGAATGCAACGAATAGACGCGGCTAACCCACGCCCTTAGAGAAGAAAGAATTTTCTATCTTCACTCCTATTTTTATGAATCACTTCGTGAAATGCCGTTTTGCATAAAAACCCACACTCTAGTAATAAGATTTCACCTCACCATTTAAGAATTAAGGCGAGAACGACCAAAACTCTTTAAGTCATTAGAAATCTTAGAAAAATTTATAATCACTAGAAAAATTTCAAAGTGTGACAAATCAAGAATTTTCAATTCTCATTTTATTGCGTGAAATATCTTCAAATATATAGACTCGCCATCCAAAAAAAATGTCATAAATTGAAATCCAGTACTTCAAGCGTGATGGCGCTAGTGTCGCTTTGTTTAATACGGGGACCCGTTTACAGGTTAAAGTGTCTTCCATTTTTTGGATTCTTCAAATTTTAGCGCCAAAGTACTTAATTGGTGCTAAACTTTTTATATTTAAAATAAATTTTGTCGAGTTAATCACTTCAGCAAATGAGCAGCTCATATTATATAAAATTCTACGTAATAACGCAGTTTTTTTTCGCTCTCCTGAAAAATTACATATTTTTCGACCTGTGACACTTATTTTGCGTGGCTGAATTGTTGAAATGCTTCATTGTATGTAACAACGAACAAACACAAAGAATTTCGATTCAACTAAATACATTCAAAAGTGAATTTATTTGACCGTTTGATCTTATAGTTCACGTTGTTTACCTCGCGACACGCTCATGTTGCACACATTCGTGTAAACTTTCACTTTAATGACGTATCAGGTTAATCCTAAAAGACAGGCGACTTTAATGTAGTTCGATACTGTTTACGAATTTTTCAATGATATTAGTAAATTTACAAGTTATAATTTGTAGATTTTTGTTACGTTATCTGAGTTAATTTTCAATTGCGTCAAAAAATCTTTTTCAGGAGTATTTGCGACGATTTTTCCAAGTTTCATGAAAATAGAAGGGTAGACCTTTTCGGAACTACAGCCCAAACCGCTTAACCTTGCTGTCTGTTCTTCACTAATTACTTCGACTCGCATTAAGATTTATAAATATTGGTAGTGAAATTAATTTTTGTAAATAATCTAATGCAGTAAGAGCAATGAAAAGTAAATAATAGTAAAGTGCCATTAGTATTCAGTAGAAGTAGAAATAATGAGCAATAGACAGACGTATTAGTCATTTACGTTCGACTCTAGATTATACTAGAATTTACGAGACACCCTATATATAATATAAAATGTTATTACAAGACAAAGTACTACTTTGCGAATAACATTTTTTGTTTGTTGATCAAGTATACTTTTAATTTCAAAAATACAGTTCAATAATAACGTGAAATATAAATATTTAAAAAAAGGATTAAAAGAAGATTGAATATATGGGATAAGCAGAGGGAGAATTTCCTGTATTGAGGGACACTAGTGAATTTTTTAATATCTAAAAAATCTGCCCTGCTTTTAAAAGTAGCATATTAGGTCTCTTTTCTAGCTTATGTTTGTTTCACTTCGCAATTTCAAGATCATCGATGTTTGTTTACAAAAGTAAATTATGTACGTGAAAAGGTATTATAGAAGTGCTTAGGTGTTATTGTGTTATAATATTCTAACGAATTTAGTAATCTATGTATAGTTTTATGGCCTTCGCATAACCTCCAAATGACTACGAAAAATGTCTAGAAAAATGAGCAGACGGCGAAATACATGTATTCTATGTTATTAAAAAAAGCAGATTAATGAGAGCAATATGCAATTGCTTGATTTATCAGTACTTATAATATTAGCTTTAATGCCTGATATTTCCATATGTAAGAAGCTTTTGACTGGTTCTCCGTCACGAGTAATCGAATCGTCGCTCTGATACCGTTTCATTTCTGTATAACTTTCTTCGCAGTGACACGTACTACCAACATAGATATTATTCTTCCAACAAGTACCAGTCATAGAGACTAAATTCGTGGCCCGAGTTCTTAACTGTTTAACTCCATTTTTCAAATAAATTAGTCAATCAATCTGCGTGCGTCTTATTGATCCAAAAAACACAAATTCACCATAATATAAAGAAAACCTAGAAAACGACAAATATTCTTTTAAATCCTAACTCAGAAACTTTGAAAGTTTTTCTTACTGGCTGTAACGTTAAATACTAACAACACTTAAAAATTTATGATGTTAATACGATAAAATTTTGTTAAATATTGCAACAAATAGCTATTCAGTACATGATATTATAGTGTGTTTGATTATTTAACTACTTTCCTGCTTCTATAATATTCGCAAACTTTAAACTCAGTTTAGAAACTAGTGTACATAAAACAATTCAGAACTAGACCGACGAATTGTCGATGGACCGTAGTTTGGGCGTCTTCGCAACAAAAATTGTACATAATATAACCCCTCAAGAGCTCACTAATTTTTACGAAACAGTGTACAAAATAAACACCTTTTTTAATTTCACTACTTCGTATCGGACACAATTTCTAGGAATAAACTTCTATTTGTTTTACTATTTTCCCATATTGCATATTTACCAATATGTAATAATACACGAATGTTATATTTTCGTCGATCGTAATATTACAGAGGTGAACCTTAAGAGGTTAAGGTGACCTGTTTCTAGCCGGATCACTCTACAGAGGAAATATCCAAACACCCTTCTGCCCGGTCGAATACATTTCGGGGCTATTCCACTGTATTTTGCTGGCAAGTGGTCGGTCAGTCGCAGGAGAATTCGCGCGTGTGGCACGGTCGGTAATGCAGAGCAGCCGGTGACGTGCTTGAATCGATACGAGAAAACCACCCTCTATCACGTAAGCAGTCGAGTGGCCGTGCATGCAATAGCCGTAACACCGGTGAGAGAGAGCAGACGGGTCGGCGGTCGCCCGTCGTCCTGCCCGTCTATTTATATACAACACTCCACGCCGTTCAGTAGAGCAGTCGCCTCGACAATCGTGTCGCGTCGCTGCGCTTCGGAAGAAGCCGAATGCGCGCGGTTCCGTTCCCTCTGCCGCGCGCCGATCCCCCCTCCCCTGCTCTCGGGACGATCCCCCTCCCCCTGCTCTCGGGACGACACACTCCACTCGCCCCTGGCGGATGCTACTTGAAACGCAGCTTCCGAGGGCTTCGAGCCTTTCTCGCTGTGTGTGCATCCGTCACCCTACCGAACGAACGGGGGGGATTGATACATACCTTACTCGCTGACTGGCACTATGGTCGCGCGCGTCAGGTCCGCTGAACCAGTTTTACGTCAGACGTTTCGGTTTTCTTTTTTCCCCTCGATACTTCGTAAATCCTTTAACTTTGCGCAGAGACCTACACAAGGTGTATGATATAACACGGCGTAATATTTTTCTCGTGTCGAAATTCTCGTGACGGTTAAGTCACGCTGATACCAAAATAAAATACTGGCGTATTTACCCTCTGTATTTATCTGCTGCTTGGAACTCTTGTAGACAGGGCCGTTTCTGGGTCGTTGGCCGCCCGGATACAAGAACACTATCGCCGGCCTTAGTAATTTAATATTATTTAATTAAGAATTGCGGTGTTATTTTTATAGCTATATACAGGGTGGTTCCTTAGTACCATTTCGACTTACGTGATTGTTCCTATTCGTAGCGAACAATGATTTTCGCTAGAGTTGAATGGTTTCAGGAGGGGCACGTTCTGATGTTAATAGTTGTTTTTGTAGGTAGAAGACATTTTTTGTAACGTCAACAGGCACGTCAGTCAGTGGTAATACCTGGTGAACCACCCTGTATATAAATAGTTTTTTTTTTAACATTTATCATGCATAAGGAATAGTTTATTATTTTGATTTTCATAAAATGAAACGAAGATCCTTAACGAAACAATGGTTTCATTTAAAAAGAATATTTTATTTCACATATAAGTACAAAGCTAACATATAATGTTTGTAATAATTATGCTATGGTTGATAAATAGTGACCATTAATTACTTACACGAATTTAATCCAACAAATATGGCAAAATATCATATGGTATTTTAGGCTGTCCATAAAGACAGTTCATTCTTCAATTTGATTGAATTCTGTTTAACATTTTCACAATCATCAAAAAAGGTTTGATTAGTATCTTAACTAGCCAAAATCTTACATATAATAATCGATTTGCGGCCGCCCCTGGGTTTGGCCGCCCAGATGCGGTGGCACCTTTCGCACCTTCGCCAGGAACGGCCCTGCTTGTAGAGCTGCTTGTGTTGTATGCTTACACGGTTCCGTGACATATCAAAATCTGATTATTTTCGAATTTCTGCCTCGACTTACGTTATCAAGGTACGAATCGAACGGACCTATTCATTCGGAGTTCTGAAGTGTCCATTTTGATTAGAATCAGTAGCCTGTTCTATTGTTTATATTTTGCTCGGATAAAATAATCTCAGCCGAAAAAGATTTCGTTGTTATACCTACAATTTGCCACATGCGTGATACGATATCAAGATTTCATTACATACATCGGTATTATTATTTTTTTTTTGTTATCGAACCAGAAAGATATACGACACAGAAATTGAGAATCTAGTGGTAGCATGTGGCGACACGTGCATGAAAATTCGATCGATTCTGCGCCTTCTTCAAGCCGTAGAGTCTACTCTTCTCCGTTTCACTATTGCTTTTCTGGCCCTTTCTGTGGCGGAAGGCTGACGGTTCGCTTTGTCCTTCTGGTGCGCTCGTCGGATGTACACGCAAGGTGGTGGTCTTGCCGCGCGCTGCAACGTTTGATTGGTAGAACACGGAGGACACGCGTTAATTTACCAATAGGAAGTCGCAACCCAGCTAGCCGCCCCCCCCCCCCGTGCTTTACGTCTGCTGTGCGAATGCACATAAAAAAATGTGAATCGAGCGGCGCTCTCTGTTTCTCTGTGTGTATACTCTGTTTTACAGGTTATACACACGTAGGTTCGGTTCGTCCATGCTATTAAGGTATGTATTCACATGACAGTAAATCGTGAATTTTACGGTCATGACATTAAATCGATGATGAGCAAATTCATTATCTAGATAAAAAATTTCGAATAACGAATAAAAGACAAAACTTCGTCATTTTTAATCGTTTAAACATGGAAAATCTAATTTTTATAACAAAATAATATTTCGGCAAGTCGACATTTGACAAACAATTATTTCATCTTATTAACTATTTAAAGCAACTTTTACTACTGCAACTATACTAAAGCTACGTTTTCACGTGACAGTAAATCGTAACGTTTACGGTCATGGCACTGAATATTATGACTTTTGTCGTCACGAAAACTAGATGTTGCATTGTCGTGATGTTGGTTTACATTGTCATATAGTGTCACGACAACGAAAGTCATGACGTTTACTGTCATGTGAAAACATACCCTAAATATAATGACTTCTGTCGTCGTGAAAACTAAATGTCGCGTCACGACGACAAAAGTCATGACGTTTACTGTCGCGTAAAAACGCACCTTTACACGAAGCTGTTTTCCATCCCCTCCCCCTGTAACCCGCGCGTTTCATTTTCCTTCCGTCCTCTCGCGGCTCCTCGGCTATTAGCTCGTGCGAATTCGGCGCCCAATCAGGTGGTCTTACGGACCGAGAACGCACGAACGCGACACTCGCGATGCCGCGTATACTCTCTTCGTAGCCACGGACGCGATTGATCAAAGAGCAAACCAGAATAGAAAAGGAAAACGCGTTAGCTTGCCCGAGCTCCACTGGTCGCGTGCATTTAACGCTGGGTGGATTTCCAACGGAAACGATCGGAACTATTCGTTTGGAAAATATAAGCTCCCTGGGAATTATTCGTTGAAATTTTATGCATTTGGACTGGAGCTGTAAGTATTCGGATATTCAAACTATTCGAATAATTCGAATAATTTCAAATGCGAAAAATTCGAACAGTACCAAGTATTCGAAGAATTCGAATAGTATGAAATAATCGTATTATTTGAATATTTGAATAGTATGAAGTATTCGTGTTATTTGAATATTCGAATAGTATGCAGTAATCGTATTATTTGAATATTCGAATAGTATGCAGTAAAAGTGTGAAAAAATATATCATGTACAGATTCCTATTCGGTACAATCCAAAATTCCATCATTTGGAATATTCGAATACTCCGAATAGGTACTCTGAATAACCTTTTTTTTTAATATCACGTTGTTGCTAACAGAAGGACTGATTCAACGACCTATAACATGATGGTATTAAAAAAAGATGCATTCACCTTGAAAAAACTCATGGTCACCTTGACATCTAAAAAAAATAAGAGATAATGAAATCAAATTGTATCCACCTGATGCGTCCCTTAAAATTTTCTTTTGTTACAATTAATA
The DNA here is from genome assembly GCF_001272555.1 of Dufourea novaeangliae. Lineage (NCBI taxonomy): Eukaryota > Metazoa > Arthropoda > Insecta > Hymenoptera > Halictidae > Dufourea > Dufourea novaeangliae. Next base: position 74,865 of record NW_015374089.1, on the reverse strand, counting down.
GATAACGACTTATTTTAGATAGTAGTTCTTATTGACTCACCCTGTATAATAATTCTCATTATAATAGTATTATACATAATAAAACCCTATTTTGTTTACCTTTGATCAGTAAATCTTTGGAAACATTTGAAAGAAATTACAGTTTTGTGAGTTCCTATTGTATTTGTAGCAATGCAGAACGCTTGATTTCCATCAGATGAAAGTGATAAAGGACCAATAATATCTTACTTTACTGATAAGCTCTTAAATGCACATTCAAATTTGTGTCATGCCATCTATATAAAACTAGAAGAAATTATATACTCACAGATATAAACAAATATATGATACTAACATTTTATTTCGTAATTTATAGTACATAGTCATATGGCAACAGTGGTAACGAAAGAATTAATCATACATGTATTACTACAGTAGATTTTATTTACCTGGTTTTGAATTGGTAAATACAATGGTAATCTCATTTTCGACCTTATACGTAAAGATTTGTTTAATTTCACTTTTAATAACCTTCCCTTTCCTCGTTATTTTTCTTCTTCTTTTCCTTCTTTATATTATAATTTGATAATTGAATACTGATTTACTCTAAAGATTATCGATCAATGAGTCGAAATCCGCACGTTATTTTTAAAATACTAGCATAAAATAAACGAAAGTAATTTTAAATATACAATTGGGAACGTTTCACACATACCCTCACGAACAAACTCGGCTTCCTCTAGGGAAAAAAGTTATGTAAGGAAAAAACCTCCTACCGCTTGGTCTCAGGGTTAATGAAATTTATGCCAAATTAACATTCGATTTAACATTTCTTTCAGTATTTGAAGTAAATTTATCAAGTGGTGTAGGAGGACCTTATTCTTACGCCACTTTTTCTCCTAGTGGAAGCCGACTTTGCTCGTGGGTATACAACGGCTCATTTCACACATATCATTAGAAATACCTATTCTATCATTCCACAAAAGATCGATAAAATCGGAGTGGTACAGTCGGGTTGTCCTTCCCTTGCAAGGCATAATAAAGTAGTTGAACACAGTACAGAAAACATATCGAGTTCATCGTAGCGTTCCGCGAGAAAAAGATGCTTTCCGCAACCGTGACAGCCCCCCTCCCCCCAGTATTCCGTCGTTCGCGTCGAGTGTTCTTACGAACGCGCACGAATCGTGCCGAACTGGTCCGATTACAAGATGCCGCGTGAATCAGAGGGAGGGTGAAGGACAGTCATGCTACACCCCTGGGTGACCTCCGTTTATTCCCCCGTTTCAAAGAAATTCGATACCCTCGCCGGCTACCCGGCGAATTCACAGCTCTCCACCGAACGCCCTGGGAATTCGTTGCACGGAACCCCAGACAACAGCTTGAATTCGAAAAAAAAAACACAAGCCTTCATTAGAGTCCTCTCAAAACGAAACGAGGCGAAAACACAGTCGGGGCCAATAATAAAAATAATGAGGTGTCGCGTTACGGGCAAGTTTTGTCGTATAATCTAAACCTTCAACTTGCTCATTGACTGAACGATAAAATAATCGGTGTTTCCCTTTCGTGACTATGCAGAAATACGGAACACACGGAAGGTATCTCCTCGGCTATCAAAAGAGGTATACAGGTAGATCTTCTGTTCAATCCACGTTGCGTCACCATGTGTAATTCGTGCTGTTAACTGAATTCGATCGTTTGTAGAACAATATCGAAAATTCATTTTTACATCATTAGCCACGTAAGATCAAGAGGTTAGGGTGAAAATGTTCCAAGGAAATATATGTGTGATTTCGACGAGGGGAGACGAGAAAAGTCGGGGTGTATACAGGGTGGCCCATCTAATGTGAGCACCTTAAATATTTTGCTTTTGATTTTCAGAAAATTATTTTAACAAATGACATATTTTTGCACTAATCCCTCCATCGTACTTGCTTTATTATTTAACCCTATATGGGCCCCTGTAACTTTGTAGTAGCTCAAAATATTGAATACATAGTCATCCAATATTAAAAAGAGATTCAATCTCGATTTGAAAAATGTAATGTTTAAATTAAAAAGAAAGGAAAGATTCCACCAACGAATGGACATTAACTGAACATAAATTGCATCTGTTTTTAAGATTGAATCTCTTTTTAATATTCAAATATAATTGAAGGTGCTCACGTTAAATGGGACACCTTGTATAGGATGGATGCACCAGTAAATGAACACTATAAATTGAGTAAATTAGGTTATTAAAATACGCAAGTGATTAAATATTGATTTTTTTTTAAATTCCTTGTATTTCATATTCAAACAATCCTCGCACCATTGGTTAGAAATGTTCATTTCCTGGTTAATGTTCATTCGCTGGTGGAATCTTTTCTTTTTAATTTAAATCGTTACATTTCCAAATTTTTCAAATTGAAATCTACACGTCATAAAAGGATACACATATTAAAAAATCGAATTTTCATGTGGCAAATATTCATTAATCATCATTTAAAATTCGACTTGAACCTCTTGACGGACACTGGCACGCATATATACGTTTAATTTTACTTTCATTCATCCTTCCAAAATTGTAAATAGAACAAATATTCCCTGGAAAATTCCCCAACAAAGAAGGACAACCCACCAATCGATTGTCATTACTATTTATAAATATATTTCATTTAAATACAGCTGAAGAATAAAAAAATATTTTTTCTGATCTTCATAAATTCATCCCTGAATAGGTTAACAGTTACAAAATCACTCAAGTCATTCATTGGTGTATGTTCACCCTGTTGTGCTTCCTTTCTGACGATGAAAAAGTAAAAATCCTACGTCGCGCCCGCTGCATGACCTACAGTCTTAGGCGAGGGAGATTCATGAAAGCAAGCAAGCAAGCCAAGCCAAGCAAGCTGCTGGTGCATGTCCCCCGTATTGATCCTTTCGATAGTAAGTGGGTACTACGCGCGCATTGTATGGAAGGTTTATACATACCTACCTACCAACCTTGGGAACTAAACACGTATGGACACAGACCCGCGTTCGACACGTTCCTCAAGCCTTTTGCGAGGAGAGCCTCGAAAACTTGTAACCTCTCTTCCTTGTCGTGTGCGCCGCGCCACAGTGTGTGTTTATCCAGTTCTGTCGATGGCCATCTTGGCCGCGTCGTATACTCTGCTCTCTGAAAACTGGTATCGTAAACTCAACACACACATTTTTTTTTCCCGAATTCTCTTTCGAATTATCTCACCGTATTGTTCGACCCCTGTGCATGTGTAATCCAAATCCCGAATTTCGGAGTATATACAACCGGTTTCCGTAAAAATGACCTATATATATATATATATATATATGTCGAATCGAATACTCCCGTTTGGCCAGGACATACACACACGAGTATTAGAGGCTTAAGGTACGTTTTCACGTAACAGTAAATCGTGATTTTTACGGTAATGACTTTCGTCGTGAAATCTGGATGTCCCGTTGTCATGACGTTGGTTTACATCGGCATACAGTGTCACGACAACGAAAGTCATGGACTTTTACTGTCACGTGAAAACGTACCTTAAGTCTGGAGAGTTCGATCTAGATATTTTTCCCTCGGTGCTACGGGAACCGAGCTGCTTCCAGCCATTGTGTGTGCCTCGGTCCCTATTGTTATGATTTATTGAGTCCGTACGGGACGACGATTGAATGTCAAGTACGAACATGTTGTAAATATTTAAATACGTAAATGGCTGAAGATGGGACATTTAATAATGGCGTAGTAAATTCATCGATTAAGATTCACCGGTTTGCACGATGTGTGCGTAGTTAATTTTTTGGTTATGCAATCTCAGGCATGCGATGTATTATATATGTATGTACAGGGTGTCCCATATCGACCCACACAAATATCTCCGAAACTGTTGACGATATTAAAAAATGTTTCAGACAAAAATGAAATGGTATCAAGGGGCACAGTTTCTGATGGGAGTAACTTTTTTCTATGTGGATGCGTAGAGGTCATGAAGGTCAACTTTGTTTTTTTTTTTTTGGTGGAATTGTATATTTCTTAATGCACTAATCGATGCTGCTCGTTATTCCTTATATAAAGTGCTAAGTCGCTAATGGCGGAAAATCATTAGTTTAGAATATATTTTGATTTGAATATTCAGTAGTTGCATTAGTACTGTACACGTATTAGCACTCATGTTTCAAAAATTGACTAATAATTTTTCGCCATAAGTGACGTAGTACTTTATATAGAAAATAACATATATGATTCTATTTAAAAAAACAAAGTTGATCTTCATATAACATGAAGGCGTCCACATAGAAAAAAGTTACTCACATCGGAAAGTTTGTTCCCTGATACCATCGAACTGTTGTCTGAAACATCTTTTCGATTTAAATAGGACACACTGTACACAAGGTTCGTAACTTCCTATAAACTATTTTTTAACAATTTCATTGCACACAGATCATAAAAAGCCATTAAATTTTCCGTGTAAAAATTTTTGTATGTCTACTTAGTTTTCAAGATATACAGGAATATAAGAAAACACATTAACCTTTAAGGGATGTTTTCACCATGAGGAGCCAAAATCGGTGTTCGAAATATTTCGAGGCCTATTCGATATTCGCGTGGGTCGGTCAAAATAGAACACCCTGTATCATTCGTACGATAACGTTGATTACGGTCTTAGGTAAAAATAATAATCTCTCGGAAGTATAATATAAATACACGAAAATACGTATTTTTGGTTATATCATGAAAATACTCATTTTGACAAAATAATCTCTCGAGAAAGTATTATATGAATACACGGAAGATATGTATTTCTGGAAATATCACGGGAATATACTCGTTTCCTATCTCTTGTTTAATATCTCCTATTTTCGGAACGGGCTCATTTACGTCTATAAATAGTGCTAAAAAAAAGACAAATTGCTGCGCATACCTCCTGAATATTAAATTTGAGAAGAAACTCGAAAATCCTCTTCCGTACAAAGAACGGAATCGAAAGGTGTTGGGGTGCAGGGAGCAAAATGGTTGACTAGGGCGGTGGGCAGAAGGATGGTTCGCGAGCGCGCAAAATCCCGGGAAAGGATGCGGAGAGAGTCTCTACGTTTATAATGCAACGCGGTAACAGGGAGAGACGTCTAAAACCCGAGCCCGCAATCTGCATTACCGTCCGCTTTTACCGCCGCATTGAACTTCTCTCGCCGACTGCTGATATGTATATCGACGCCTCGTCGACCCAAGGAAAATGCCTCTTGCCTCCCGCCCCCTAACCTTCTCTTACTGACTCACCCGTTCTTACTCTAGCTGTCTCCTCTTTATCCACACGTATATATTCCTGCAACTTATCTACTTTATCTTCCGTATCTCTTCCCATTCACTCTAGCATACACACACATCATACCTAATCGTTTCACTCTCATCCCCGCTTATTTACCTCGTGTTCGCCTACACATCTGTACGTCTATCTTGTACCGAACATACGGGATTACTCATCCGTTTAGCGGATTGTTGTCCCATCAACGATTTGTTAATTCGGTTATGTATAATAACATTTGCCGCCTGGTACTTCGGTTTCTTCGATGCTTTTGTGGTGGAGATTTTAACTCTATTCACCACCTTCCGTCTATTTGAACGGGAGGTTAGGTTTAGGTTTACTCTTTTCTTCGGAGTATACAAACAGATGTACCCTCACGAGTAAACTCGGCTTCCACTAGGGGAAAAAGCGGTGTAGAAGAAAAGTCTTCTACCGCTTGGTAAATTTATTTCAGGTAGTGAAATAAATATTAAATCGAATGTTAATTTTGCATATATTTCAGTAATTGCAAATACCACATGTTTTCCCCTAGCGGAAGCCGAGTCTGCTCGCCGGTGTACACTCACGAGCAAACTCGGTTTCCGCTAGGGGAAAAAGTGACGTAAGGAAAGGGCCTTCTACCATTTGAATTCGAAAGTTTCTGAAATTTATGCCAAAGTAACATGCATTTTAACATTTATTTCAGTACTTGAAATAAATTTACTTTTAAATAAAATAATACACTTTTTTCCCTATCGAAAGCCGAGTTTGCACGTCAGTGTACGTCCAAAGATAAGGTTTCAGAAATTCTTATACTGCCCAATGAATTTTGAACAGAGGAAAAAAGACTGTGATTGTAAACGGTGGTAATCTGTCTGGTTAAACAGATACCTACACACCAAGAGGCATCTACCTGCCAGCCTGGATTCACAGGCGGTATGTACGCACGCGGGGGGACAGGCGATGAGAGAATGCGCGCGTGAGGTCTTATCGCGCAAGACGAGAGAGAGCGCGCGTCTTCTTACCGACCGTGACACCCCGAGGGAGAGTCACCGCTTGTTTACAGGTTAACCTTAGGGCTGTCTCGTCACTCTTGAACGATTTATTTATAACTAGACCGCGGACGGTTTCTGCAGTTGTGTGTTGGAGAGTTTGCGTCTCGTGTACAGCGGAACGTGTTGAGATGAGATTTCATTCGAGTCTATTACGTATGCACGGTTATTGAAATCTAACAGCTGTGGTTACGGAAAGGTGCACCTTTCGATTTTGGTGAAACTTGGTAAAAATATATACATGCAGAGTGTCCCATTTAAGTCGGCTTACTCGAATATCGAATAGGTTTCGAAATATTTCTGGTACCGATTTTGCCTCCTCATGATAAAAACACCCCTTAACGGTTAATCTGTTTTCTTATTTTCCTGTATGTCTTGAAAACTATAGTAGATATAAAGAATATAGTTAGAGGGAACTTTTAATAGCTTTTTATGCTCTATAAGATTGTGCAATAAAATTGTTAAAAATTTGTTATTTAAATAAATATACAGAATTTGAACAATTTCATTACACCGTCTTATAGAACATAAAAAGGTATTAAATTTTCGTTCCAGCAATTTTTCTTATATCTAGTAAAGCTATCAAGATATACAGAATAGTAAGAAAACATATATTAACCTTTAAAGGATGTTTTCACCCTGCAAAACAAAGTTGTAAGATACGTCTATCGAAGCCCCCTACAAACCTGCAGAGTTTAACGAAATATCAGAATTTTTGCATTACCTAAGTTCCCTTGTGAGTCGTGCGTCCACCGCTGTCTACCTTTTTCACGCAATATCGCGCTAATATTATATACACGCAACTATTCCGAAAAGTTTATAGGCTTATACTAAATTATTAAAAAACTTATGCTAGAATATGATTTTTACTTCATTTAAAATTTGATAGGACTTTCAATACAGTATATGGAGTTTTTAATTTTCGTGTTCGTAAAATAATGGTTAAAAGTCAATACGCACGTAAATCTGTCGCGGTACATGAGCACACCATTGTTTTTGCCTGTATGGTGTGTCTCACTGAAAATTGTATTTATTTTGTATATTTCTAAAAAACATATTGTACAGAAGTAAAATAATATTACACTTATACTTATTATCAAAAATCGCTTAGACAGAATTTCAAATCTCGATCTAGTACATTATGCGTAGGGATAAACCGATACCTTCAAGGCATCCATACTTTCACTCATAACTTGTATCGAAAAAAAAGTATCGATATCTGCTTAGTATCGATACCTACTTATATCGAAGGAAATATACTCGTTCAGGAAGAAGTATTATTTTGTTATAAAAATTGGAATTTCCATGTTTAAACGGTTAAAAATAACAAAGTACTTTTTTTTATGTTTTATTCGTTATTCGAAAGTCTTTATCTAGATAATGAATTCGTCCATCTCTGATTTTAACGAAGATATATTTTATTAATGAACATTTATTAACTAAGTAATATAATTGGACGACAACCACCTTCACATTAATTAGCTTTCGTATCGATTACTCGCTCCATTCGATATGAGTATTTTCTTTCGATACCGAGTATATATCGCAACCAATAGTATCGATACTAAAAATACTCGATATCGAAACGAAAGTATCAATTATTTACTTGTATTTACTTGTTGTGGATTTCGAAATGGTATTTTAACAAATTACTTATTATACATTTATAAAAAAACAATTTTCATTATTTCTCGAAACTACATAGAGGCACGAATACTCAGATTCACAAGAAAGCTGAAACATAGATCTTACGCATTTATAACCTATTTCAATCCGAAGTGACGACAAGAATTTCGTGATCAGACTTCCGGCGCGCGAAATTTAAATGTCAGATGCCTGTACGCATTATCCGCGGATACATGCGAGAAGCATATTTAAGTACGAGCTCGTAGTCATTATACCGTTAACAATAAGAATTCCAGTGTGTCTTTATGGATCGAATGTAGATTTGCACCTGTTTTAACGACGATGCCCGCATACAAAAAGTAGACTGTTTAACCGTAAACATTTCTAACAACAGAATGGACAAGAACTTTGAAATCTCGAATGAGTTAACTTATTAAGGGGGTATTCTACTGTGACACGTGATTTTTGTTAATCTTTTAGAGGAATTATTTTTAAGGACTTAATGAAAGATTTTTCTACTGAACCTTTCTCTTGTGTACATATATATAATATAATAATTTTATAATATAAATAATAATAATTATAAATCGGTATATTGTTGGATGTAAAAATATATTAATTTGATGTACATTTTTGATAATTTCATTATAATAAGTTTAACGAAATAACAATCTTAAAAAAAATAAACGTATAATCATAAAGGTGGATTTTATTCATTTGGCGTCGTAGAAAGTGTTAAATAAGTCGAGCCATTGTTACAAACAGACTTATACGAGTTAAAAAAAGAAAACATTTATACAATTCCATTTAACAGCCAAAATTCTTTCGACTAATTCATGGGAAAACATTATTCTACATTGACTTTGTCATTATAAATGCAAAAGGAAGACATTCGTGTGTATCTGAAACAAGCTTTAACTTATTTGCTCTTCAAAATTTCACTTATAGATATCACTTTACAAAAAAAACGGCTCATAATTCAAATTCGTTTAGGGTGGATGAAGCACTAAATGAAAACATACCAGTGAATAAACATTATACATAAAAATGTGTTAATTAAGTTATTAAAATAAGCAAATGATTAAATATTGATTCCTTTCAATTTCTTGTTTCATATTCAAATAATTTTCGCGCCATTGGTTAGAAATGTTCATTCACTGGTGAAATTTGTCTTTTTTTCTTTCCAATTTAATTAATTACATTTTTTCAGTTTTTAACCCTTTCAGACCAGATGGTCACATATGTGTACATGAAGTTTCTTACAATTTCACGCAAAGATTTAGGTACAGTGTGTTGCAGATCCATCTTTTTCTTATAAATTTGAATTTTTTCATGTTTTGAATGCTTTTAGTAGGTCTAGTGAATTCAGAATAGAATAGCAAACGTATTTAAAAAAAAATTAAAAACAAATTTTTTTAAACAATATATCGTCTGAACAGTCTGTTCAGTTAAACTGTGTAATCAAATATTTCTTTTACTCTTAAAAGATAATTCAGAACTGGAAGGGTTAAATTAAAATCTATACGTTATAAACAGGTATAAATATTAAAACATCTAATTTTCATGTGTCAGATATTTATTAATATTATCATCATTTCAAATTCGACTGTAATAGTTACGAAATCTTTTAAATGTTCATTCATTGGTATGTTTACCCTAGTCTTCTATACCTTCTTGCGCGGATTGCTTCACGAATAGTTCAAACCTCTAATGGACATTTTCGCACACGGGAACTAATTAATAATTCGGCATCCATTGCACGTTCAACAAGACGAGTCAGTAAAAGTAATCAAAACAGACACGTGCTAAGTTCAGCTATTGGTTGGCAACTGTCTCTGTCCCACTTAAACGGTCATCGCCTCCCTTTGTTTATGATCACTGGACTCGACTCGTTGAATGGGGTATAATATTCCTAACCGAAATATCATAAAACTTTTACAACTTCACTAGGTCGTTCAGAAAGTTGGTGTCGTTTCGTGGCGTAGCGTGTTTATTACCTTTTTACCTGAGTAGTGAAACATAGTTTGATCTGGGCGACCACGCACTATCCTCAAGGCGCATTTCGAATGTAGCTTTTGTGTGAGTTAATAGTGAATTTTTCTGATTTTTGTGAGGGAAACAGTATTCCTTTCCGTCACCTCGTGTTATACAAGTAGTGTATCCCAAACTGGAGACAATATTTTTGTAGTGTAGAAAGTGGTTCGAGTTTTGATAAAAAAATTATTGCTTAGAATATGAAGAGCATTAAGGACAACCGTCTACGGTAGGCGATAATGTTATCTGGTTGGTGGAATCTGATTGTAATATTCAGGTGCGTGAAGTATCCAGTGAAATTAAACAATCTAAAGTGAACAGCCTGAAAAGACTGGGAATGAAACCAAAACTGAGCGAAATCATGTGGTAGTGTGCTCCATTCTTTTAACCTTTTAGGTGTGAATGACTACTTACTCGTCATGAAGAAATGGCCATTTTTTTTATGTAATCACGAGTATACTCGTCATACGAGGAAAGTAATTACCATTCGTTATTTAAATTAAAATTTTTGGTGAAAACTAAAACATATTGTTTAATCTGAGACAGTTCAGATTATTTTGAGACGACTTATATACTATATATCTCGAAAACTATTACTGCCACTCGTAAAACGTGTTCGATCGAATTACTAACATCCCAATTATCCCACTTTTTTAGGTTAGGTTGCACGTGACTGTCGACGGTATTGGTGACATTGATAGCGTAAGGCGTTATTTTCGTAAGCAATTACTGCCATGACAATAATTAAAAAATTATCGAAACGTTAGTACCAATCACTATCGCCAAAATATGAAATTGATAAAACTTAACGAATCGTTGAATTATGATCGACATTATTTTCTTTGAACATTATATTATGTAAAACATTACATGTTATTATTTTACTAGCTGGAATATTACAATTATAGCCTTTTCTTTAGCACCTTGTTTCTCCTTTCGCTAGTAAGGTAGTTGTCGTTGTTACTCTTCCAATGAACTAAAAATTTTTGATTATTTTCCAAAAATCAATGGAAAAAAGAAATTAAATGTTGCGTTTTCTATCGTATGAATTACAATTTCAATTGCATGCAGAATTTTCTTTATGTATACCTTCACAATGTATATTTGTTATTTTAAGTAAAACAGTCTAGGGTGACAGTAATTCGGTAGATGGCAGTAAATGGGTACCTTTTACCCTAAAACGTATTGTGCCTAGGGATAAACCGGTACCGTCAAAGTATCCATACTTTTACTCATAACTTGTATCGAAAAAAAGTACCAGTGTCTACATAGTATCGCAGCTAAAGTATCGATACTTACTTGTATCGAAGGGAAATAAATACAAAATTCTTTTTTATTAATATAACATATTTGAACCAGAGCTGAGCAGAATTTTATTCGGATAATACATAGTGAAAAGCTGCAGTATCAAAGGACGTTAGTTTTAAACAGTTAATGAGCTTAAATAATTATTTGCCAAATGTCGACTCGCTCAGGAAGGAGTATCATTATGTTATAAAAATTTGAATTTCCACGTTTAAACGATAAAAATTAACGAATTACTTTTTTATCTTTTATTCGTTATTCGAATATCGCAAGCGAAAGTATTGATGCTAAAAATAGTCGGTATCGAAACGAAAGTATCGATTATTTACTTGTATTTACTTGGATTGGTTCATCCCCAACTCTGACTGAGGATGAGAAGTGGGTGTCATACGTGAATCCAAAAAGGGAACTGAGTTGAGCCAGGGAGAAGAGATGACAAAAGCAGGGCTACACCCACATGGACTCCTCTTGTGTGTTCAGTGGGCTTATCAAGGTCTTATTACGAACTTTTACAGTCTAATGAAATCGTTAGTTTCCATGGTACACAATTGGAAAAAAGTAAAAGGACGTTCACAACTTTTGAATCTGAAGGAGATTATTCTTCAGCATGACAAAAGGTTGGAAGATGTGTGCAAAAAAGCTACTATATCCGTGCAACATTCACAGTCAGGAATACATTTTCAAGGAAAAGAAACTGTTCAGCGAGATGGGGAACAATATTTTATCGAAAAAGATGAAGTATTTTACAAAAGTGGTGCAATGATGTCACCCGATAAAGAGTTGTCGAAGGAGATGGTGACCACGTTTTGTCTTAAAAGGGGATATAAAGTGAAAAATATAAATCACAATAGTACGCATAAATAGCACTTAATGTTGAATCATTAGAATTTGAAGATCATCTATCCCAAATTACAAGGTATCCTCTGAAATACAGTAAATCCTCGATTAGTGTTTGAAGGCTCTTCGGCACTGGCAAGGAGTGATCCCCAGGTGTAAGGCCGACTTTTTAAAGAGGTTTAGCACAGTGAGCTTGGAATTCTGAAGCCAATCGAGAAGCTTTCAAACACTCATCGATGATTTACTGTACACGCTATTATGTCTCTAACTATTGAAAATACTAAAATAAGTTTCATGTAGAAGTTGTTTGATTTTATGGAGCAAACTTAATAGCTACAATAACATTTTTAAATGTCTCTTTCAAATTGTTGTCTACAGAGATTTTAATAACAATACAATTTTTTTAAATGGAAGTACATATTTTTGTTATTGCCATATTATTAAGCATGACAAAACTAATTCAGTGACAAATTGAAAATTCTGTTTGAATAATAATTTGTCAAGTTCACCTAGCGTATTTTGACTATATGACCCGCGAGAAAAAAAAAATGAAATTGTTTTGCTATTATTGCTCAAAGAGAATTTTCAAATACGTCGTTGGGTTCGCCTTGAAATGCTTTATAACATGGTAATCATGAAAATATGTACTTGAATTTAAAAAAATTACATTGTTACTAAATTTCTGTAAATAAGAATTTAAAAAAAATATTCAAAAGCTCTACTAAATTTGCTTTATAAAATCAAACAACTTTTACATGAAACGTTTTTTGGTCCTTTCAATAGTTCGAGAGATAACAGCGTGTGTAAGTGAAACGTGATCAGCTTAAGCTGTGTCTACACTATATAATAAAACAGTGTTATATAACCAATTGTTACATACCTTCGCAATAAAACAATGTTATATAAGCAATTGTTACGTAACTTCGCTATAAAACATGTTTTTATAACTTGTTACAAGATTATATCTTTTGGTCAAGTTTGTAACAAGTTTGTATAACATTTTATATCTCATTATTAATAATAGCGTCACACTTGAATAACATATAACTTGCTATATAACACGATAAATGTTATATAACATTTTTCTTTCTATTTTTCTAATTAGTTTTATAACTTCGTATAACCTGTTATGGTATACTATATAGTGTAGACGCAGCTTTAAATTATTCTACTGCTAGCTGTTCGATCGAAAATTTGTTTATCTAATAGAACATGATTCAAGGAGAGCTTTAAGATGATTATACTAAATTTATTGTCAATCTTTATTTTCCAGAATTTTTCCATGTTCACCAGCTCTTTTTTATAGATAAACCTATAATTTTTGTACGCTCATCTTTTGGCACATACTCAGACGAATTCGGCAAGCATCGTAACGAATATTTTTGTCTCTTCTAAACCAAAGAAACATTAAGAAAATATTATTTACCTTAATTAAAACGATGTTCAAGATGATGTCCATCAGCTGCAATACACTCGCGTAATCGGTTAAGGAACGACTGCTGAGTTCTATTTATGGCGTACAATAATCTTATAAATAATTATCTTACAAAAACAGTTCTATTTACGACAGCAGAATAATCTAAGCTGACTACGTTTCGTGGTTCACCCTGCGTATATATATAATTTTCTCCGACTTTTAGATCGATTCTTACAACATCGATTCTCTGATTTCGATTTTTTAAGAGAATCGGTTCTCAAGATTGGATTCGAGAATCGATCTCTTTAACCTCTTGAGGGATACTGGCATGTATGTGTTCTGAAATATTCACTAGAAAATTCCCCAACACAAAAAAAAAGAATATTCTACCAATTGATTGTCGTTAATATTTATAAACATATTTCAATATATTATAAGAATGAAAAAGAAATATTCTTTCTGGTCATAATAAATTTGTCCCTGAAGAGGTTAAGTAAATCGAACACCCGAAATATAAATAAAAATTCTGAACTCGAACATTTCACATTAATCAAACGTGTAAAATATGTCACACGCCGCAGACAATAATTCGAGGGTATTTCCAATAACGAATAACCAAGGGGATAATACAAACCTCCGTTTGTGTGTTCCCGTAATTGCATATTATTCAATCGGGACGATCGAATAAACGAAAATTAATTCTCGCCAGCTCGCACTGCAAGCATTCGTTCATTCGCGAGATATCTTATCGTCGTGAAAGCCGATAAAGTGTCTAAGAAAACGGACAACAGGAAAAAAGTGCAAAAAGAGGGGCATCCTTATCGCGACTCTTTTCGCAAATTTCTCCAATTCGATTGGCAGTTTTCCTTTTTTTTTTTTTTTTTCAAATGCACGGAACGGAAATACCACCTCCAGCGACCCATCTAGTGCCACAGAGAGGAACTAGAGGATTCGATCGTTACTGATCTACCTACGTTAACTGTTTTCGTTGAGGTTCGTAATATCTGAGCCCCACCCTGAACATTATTTTTGGCGTAGCGGGAACAATACGGATGCAATCCTGAACTTATACCATCCAAGATGTGTTTGGTAAAATAAAAGAGTTCCTTAGTTGCGTTTAAAGTAGTAGTTGTAAATAGTATTAGCAATGAATCATTTGATTTCAAGGCAAAAAACGTAATTGTTTAGACAATAAGCAGTTTCTCGTTCAGGTGAAATGCCGAACAAATATTAAATTTGATTATACCTAATTGCTACTTAAACGATATTTTATTTAACCCTCGATTGTCGCATTGGGTCGAAATTCGAACTCTAAATATTTGGGTACTCCAATACTTGGAACACTTCGAATAATTCAAATATTGTGAATATTACGAATAATTCGAATACTACGAATAGTAAGAAATATTAGAATAATTCTAATAGTACGGAGTATTCGATTAACAGAAATTTTCTGATGAAGATTCAGATTTAACGTTTGAAAAACAAATAATTATAAAGGTCAATGTGAAAAGAATTTCACCATAAGTGTGAAAAAAATATGTTCAGATTCCTATCCGGTGCAATCCAAAATTCGATCACTTTGAATATTTGAATATTCCGATTACTCCGAATACTTCGAATGCTTCGAATATGAAATTCGAATTCTACTCCTATTCGAATATTGGTAACAACCCTAGTCGACACAACCTAAGATCTTTTTTAAACAGAATGATATTTTAAATGTTAATTTTTGTACAATAAAAATATATTCTCCCATGTTCAAACTTTATCTCGGAATTTTTAGGACGTCATTTAACAGTAACTGATTGAAAATTGACTTCGATCGAATTTACCCAGTTTGACAACTACGTACGCACGAATACAGATTAATTTAACGTTTTAAAAATATTTTATTCAGTAGTTTCTAACTCGTGAGTATTTCCTATCGTACCTAAACTTATTTAATAAAAAATTACAGGAAAAAAATATGTATAAATTCAAGATGGGATAGAAGTTTCCGCTTCATTGTCAGCTTTAAACGACTCGAACTTGTTTCTACCTGTGTGCAGCTCTTCCAGCTGATTATCTATCATTAACAGAACAATGTGCACAACAGGACGTCACAGTGTGCAATTTAGATGATAATTACCCGCGGAGATGCATCCGTAGAACGATTTTTTTCCATTTAGACTTGGGCTAGTTTGATCTTCGATTAAAAATATTATTAAAACCAGCCATCGGGAATAGACTTCGTTATGCAACAAACCGATAGAGTATTTTTAACGTAGCATTATTGGCCGAGAATACTCGGAGATTATCGATTTTAATTATAGCTGCATCGTTTGATTGTGTTCACCATTTATAGACGTTCATTTTTGCAGTTCCGAATACTCAGTAGTCTCTCCGCGATAATAGGAACAGGAATGGGTATTTGTAAATAAATTTAGATATATTTAGTGTATTTAGAAAACTGTAATACATATTAAAGCATTATTGCAATAATTATTTAATAATTTGCTATGCTCTGTAAAAGAATGCAATAAATTTGTTTAGAATCTTTCATTTTATTGGAAAAATATTGCTTAGTACCATTATCTTATAAAATTGCTATCTTCCTGTAAGGTTGAAAAATACGCTAAATTTAATTCTAAACAAAAACATTCTGCGTACTTTTTAACCTGAACAGGATAGAACAATTTTTTAAAATGAAGGTAGTGGATAGTATTTTATTGTTTAAATTTCAAATTGTTAACCAAATTCATTACATAGTTTTATAGGAGAGAAAGAATCAATAAATTTTTATTGTAACGATAATTTTACATATGTATAGTTTTGTACACCAAAAAGGGGGAAACACATCATTATTCATCAAGTTGCGTTTTCCCGTAAGGATCAGACGAGTAGCACGAAACAAAAATCATCCGACACCTCTATCAAGCTTCTCTACAAAGTGACATATAGTTTCAAAATAAACAGAATTTTTGGGTTACTTTTTTCAATTTTTGTTTTCAACTTGTTTTGTCTAGACATTTTAATAATTAAGAGGTTATATACCTTTGAGCTGTTAAATAAGAGAGAAAATAAAAACTTTTCTTTGTATATGCAGAATTATTGTTTATTAGAAATTCAACATATACATTTTATTATATGTTTCTTCCTTAGTAATTATTGAAAAATTGAGCTATATATCTATCAACAGAAGAAAATTGCCGCCATTTAATTATAATCCGTTTCATCAAAACACCATCTGCAGTACCAGATATATCACTATGGGCTTTTACTTGAAACTAGTTTGTTTGTTACTTTAACAGTATTTTACAAAATGACTGTTTGAATTTAAACTTGTAGTCTTCGACATAAATATTCAACTTCTTTCGTTCTTAATAAAAATGTACGAATAAAAAATTCGCTTCGTCAAGTACTAGATTTTAGTCTTAAGAGTATTAAGTTTGATTAAGTACACAAAGTTTGATCCAAATTGGTTCAGTAGCCTTTTAAATATTTCTGGTACGGAATTTCAAAACTGAATTGCGAGTAAAACGCTCTTAAATGGCAGCCATTTTCTACTGTTAATAGATACATAGTTCTATTTTTAAGAAGTTACTTAGGAAATGACATGTAATAAAATGAACATATTGAATTTTTAATAAACAATAATTCTGCATGTACAACCGAATTTTGTAATTTTTGCTTTTATTTAACAGTTCAAAAATATGTAACCCCTTAATATAATAACAAAGAAAACAATGACGATACTATACAATTTACAAAATTTCGCTAAAAAATTCTTTTCTTCTTTGGTATGCTAGTTTCGTCAATACATAATGCACTGGTGCACAGAAAAAATAACCATTCCCCTAGCAACAATTTTCCAAGATGCTGATTTCACTTTATATTCAAGATAAGTATTCGATGCGTTTAAAATTCAGCGATCGCCGAGAATTATTTATCTGCAATGGAAAATTCCATTACGAAGAGATAGGACAATTTCAGCACATTATTAAAGCGCATTGTTTTACGGACACGTGAGAGCCTATAAATATAGCCGTAGATAAGTGCCCCGCTGGTACAAGTGTTAAATAGTACACGGCACGAGAGACATGAAAAATTTTGTCATTTTTCACGTGTAACGGTATATGATATACAACGAAATAATAATATAAATATAGAACAAAAACGCGTCTATTGGCCTGTGAAAAACCCTAGAATTTATCTAATAAAATAACAGTGATCTTTATAACATCGAAAAGGTTCTAATACGTATGACAAACCTTCTATTACACTGGATATTTTGTTTTTAACCATATAAGGTGAATGCCTCAATTTCCAGTCATGACGCCAAACATATACTGCTGCATATTTCTTTTTTTTATAGTGATTATTTTTCTTTGTATATTGTCTTCTTTTGTCCTAAAATATTTTAAAATGTGTTAAATTTAGGAATATGTTGTTTGTTTTACCTAAATTTTACTTTGACTCGCAAATGCAAATTTTTTTTCCTTAACTCTTTAGGGTTAGGTGGGTTAAAACTGTCCCACCTTTTGCTTAGCTTTTTATGCATGGTGGGATATATTTTAACCCACCTCGAGAAGTTGAAGTTACTCATAGTCGTACATTTTAATATGTTTTTATTTTCTTTAAAATCGTGTGCCTCAAAGAGTTAATGACGATTAAATTAAAAAATGGCAACTTTTCATGACTAGTGTACTTCGACACAAGCATCGAAAAGGTTAAGGGCTTTATCAATTTCCAAGTATAGCCTAAGTATACAGTATAGAGTACCTTATTAAGGTTTACAAAATCATAGGTTTTGGTACAAAATTTTTGGATGAGCTAACTGAAAGGTATGCCTTCTAGTGGAACGTAATTTTCACTTACAGCTGCTTCTAGGAAAATTCCTTAATTTTTGTTGGGTATTTCGATAGATGCAGCCCTCTAAAGCAAGGTGCTAGGAAATAACCATTTCGCTAGATGTTTCTAGAAAAATTCTTATAAGTCATTTAAGACCATGTTCTTAAGGTCTGTAAAATTCATCTAATGATAAATGTGGTTTATACTTCGCATTAACCCTCGGAAGGCGAAACGCCTTCGATCATCGAGTAGATGGCGGCACCTAGGGCCAGATGGAACCCTATACGTCGTCTTTAGATGTGTTTTCGAACGAATTTTTTTCAAAATAAAGTACTAATCTAAATATTATACCAATGCAGAATTATTGTTTAATAAAAATACCAATAAAGTACTAATCTAAACAACTGCACGTTTGTAAAATCCTGAGTGAAAATGGACCCAGGCACCGCCATCCGAGGGTTATAGCAATAGAAGATGGTACGTCGTATTCTTGATGGAAGAATCATCTAACTGTACGTGTATTTTTCCACAAGAATTCAGCTTGACTATTCACGCGGTAAATGATTCCAAACTTTTCCGTGGACAGTGTGTTTCATCTAACTTTCCATTCACGCCAATTAGATTATAGTACATACATGCAAATAACGTACAGCCGTGACCGACAAGGCGTGAACGGAAAATTCAGTGCTGGTCCACCGACGATCGGTCCCCTAACGACCGGTGAAACATATTTGGTCAAAAGTCTGTCAACTCTCATTTTCCTTAATTTTGTTATAAAATAAATTTAGGAAATTAATTAATTTTTAAATCAATATAACGAAGAGGTAAATTGTTAAATTTACGAATTCTTTAAAATAAAAATCACGGAGCCTCGGCTATATTTACCGACAGATAACAGAACAACAACGTTTCTTAGGAGAAAAACGTAGACACAGGGGACGGGGATGAGGTCTGATTAATATTACAACGTCCGTTAAGAAATTAGTATTTTTATGTTTGCTACACACTCCCTGTTGGTTTAATAATTACATGTATTCGATGCAGTACTTATCCTAGAGACGTTCTGTATATTACATGCTACGTGTTTGTGCCTGCGTTTGTGAACCCAATGACACGGCGTCCCGATAGATTGCGTAACCTGCGCAGACGCGTGGAAAATCGAAGAAAACAAGAAAGAAATGTCGAAAAACTTATCTAACCGCTTTCAGCGGAGAGACGATTGCCGCGAATGTCTTACAAATCGTATTCATACAGGAAGGCTGTTATGTACAGCTTACGCTATTCCATATATTCGTGAATTTATTCTTCGAGATGTTTCATCTTCCTTCCATTTTTAAGGTTACATCCACCTTTCAGACATTTTCGATGACGAAATGAAACATTCACGTAGTTACACGAATCTATCGACCATTAGGCTTCAAATTAACGTTAATTTCACTGTAAATCGTTCGTCAATTAATACGTGGAAGATGTTTCATCTTCCTTCCATTTTTAAGGTTACATCCACCTTTCAGACATTCTCGATGACGAAATCAAACATTCACGTAGTTCCACGAATCTATCGATCATTAGGCTTGAGAGTAACGTTAATCTCGCTGTAAATCGTTCGTTAATTAATACGTGGGTTTACGAATCAATGAATATTAACTTTTTCAGAATACTTAACGATTAATTGTTTCAACATAATTAAACAGAAGATAAATTTATTACAAAGTTTCCGATATGTAGTACACACTAATTACGTAGGAATAAAAATGCTATGTGAAATGTACATTAAAGAAATAGTCCACGAGCGAAAAACTACACCCGTGAATTATTGTGAAATTAAGATAACGAAGACAGATGCCTGAAATTTCCATACATTGCGACCAAAAATAGTGAATCTCGGGTATATTCCGGATAATGTATTCTCAGGAGGTAAATTGATTTTGCCTTGAGGACATGTGCGTGTATATGTATACATGTGGTGTAGGTAGCCATTTCGTCATGACCAATTGGAATCACATCGTGCGATAGTAACGTCACTGTGGCCACACGACACAATGTAAAGAATCTAAAGTGGCGCCGCCGAACGCTTCGTGCCCTAAGCTGCTAATGTCAGAAGACTCGCGGGGAGTTCGTCACCTGTAACGTTATTTACTTCGTTGGTTCGCGTTACTTCATGGATCTAATATAGAACAACCGCCATTTGCTTCAATCGGATCGCATCTCGAAAAACTCTGCACGGCTAACGACCCATGGGTTAGAGATGTGCGATATTGGTTCCACTATCGATAATGCTTATCGATATATATTTTTTCGTTAAATATCGATACTTGAAAAATATCGTTCAAAAAGTATCGGTATTCATAATATTGATCCAAAAATCCTGTCAATATTCAAGAGAATATCATTTTGGAGCAGAAAGAATTTTCTAAAATAAGTTTCTGTATAATATTAAGATATTATTTTATTTAAACTAAGAGTCTGTGTATTGACATGAAAATAGGTAATTTATATTTAAAATAATAGTTATTTATTATTAGTAAATATACATAAAAAACTTAAAAATTCCAATCTTCTGAAGGCAAGCAGGTTAAAATTAATAATTGTTGAATGTTCTATCGATAAACGGTTTCTTTTTTCGGTTAAATTAATGCAGCTTGAGGAAACAATCTCTCAGATGGGACTGACGTGGCAATTACTCGTTGTATTTATTCTTTTTTCAAGCAGCTTCCTTTTTTGTAAGAACTTATCGATATTTTGATAAAAATTACCGATAGCTGTAATTATTAGTTTCTAAAATATCGATAAAAAACAGTGATATATCGATAGGTAAATTTCAATATGTACAGTTATCGATAAATATCGCCTATCGCTACTACGAGTGCAGTTTCTTCGACGATGTAGGCTTTAGGCCAGTTTAGGCAGAAATGTATTTGGAGTACAATGCAAGAACCATTTAAATGATTTTATTTTCTTCAGCCTAAAACTAACCTAGAAAAAAGTGAGTATACGTACGAAGGTCAAATGAGTTGTTTTAAAAGAATTTAAAAATATTTTACATTACGTACGTTTGAAAATAAAATTACATTGAAATGGGATTGCTTTACGACTTTACGATATAATGGTGTCTTCTCTTAGGAGTACTCGAACTTCAGACATTTTAGCCTTCGCTAGCAGTTTGGCAAACAAGAAGAGCCTATTTGCAGTGTGATAGGACTGTATTGTAGTTGAGAAGAATTTTGTTCGCGTTTGAGTAATAACAAAACACTCAGTTCGCAACGGAAATCGTTAACGTATATGTTAATATTTGCAAAATATGAACTAATCAAGAATTGAACGAAATTTGTTTATTAACAATACTCGGAAATATTTATCACATCTCAATTTTAGCCGAGGATTCAATGTTTCCTGAATCGATGACTAATTTATCGTTCAGTTCTGATAACAAAATCGAACTTGTTTGAAGAAATATTTTTGGAGGCATTTATTTGAATATAAAATAAGTGAAATGTAATAACGTAGAAAGAAATCGTTCGATAAAATAACGTAAAAGTATTTGAAAATAACTATTAATCGAATAAGATTAGATAATATTTTATCTGAATAATCGTATGTTGGTTCATTGAAAATGGTGCCCAAGGCTGCTTTACAAATTTCTTCGATTCCCCCTCGGTACAAATACAGAGAGGAGAACAAGAGCCATGAGAAATGTAAACAAAGATGCAGAGGCCATACCGCAGTCGTTCGCTGTTTATCTGTCCGATTGCCTGTACGGGTCTTCGGTCTAACTTTCACGAAAGATATTTCCGTCGTGCGAACACATCGCGTTTTTAGTGGGCATTTTCATTTGTTTGGGTATTATAACTTCAGTTTCTCGTAAGATACTTCATTTTCTCTTCCAAAGAGAAAGTTATAATGCTTTAATTTTTGTATCGTCATTATTTGTAAACTAATCGAAAGAAAAAAGAAACTAACGGAAGAAGTGTTACCAATCGTGATTTGTTTTCGCAAGTTGGTAATACATTGAACGGGTGCAATTTGTGAAAGCTGTAGGTATCATGATTCAAGACGTCCGATTTATATACCTTTACGAACACCATGTAAAAATTAGTGATATAATCGAACTCGATTCGACGAAAGACCGAATCATTTGATTCAGAAATCAAATCTTGTAAACTGAAAATTTCTATTTTATTTTTCTTCATTCAATATATTTTTTCATTCTTTATTTTTCTATGACATTTAAATAATAATATCATATATTTCTTGTAACTGAACGGTATTTGATAAATATATACAAGTTATTTCACAAAAAAGTTATATTGATTTATAATATTAAATAAATAAATATTTAATACTATGCTACAATACGAATTATATCTGTCATCAATTTTTGCAAAAAAAGTGCTGTATTAACGATGTAAACTATGAGATAACATATTTTAACCATTTATATTTTTAAACACTATATTATCTAAATTTTGCAGATCGAAATCAAAGAGAGACAATTCAAACTTTCCTTCCCAAATAGTAGAATATTACGTTGATGTGTAAAGAACACCAAATATAATGAATCAGTATCTAGATTCCTTAACATTTTATTGAATTTGCCAATCACGCACTAATATTTAATACCTAATCTTTCTTGCTCAAGGTGCGACGTTTTTTTTGTCTATTCTTCAGCTACTAGAACCATCAGCAGTCGTATGTCGTTGACCCGCAAACTACTTTGTACGATTGTGTTGTAACTTTCACAATAAGTATTTGTAGCGTGTTCACTCGCTATTATATGAAACCGTACTCACGCACTCAAGTACCTAAGTTTTTAAAGCTTTCCCGTGTTCCCTGTTAGAATAAATTTATCTTTATTCTGACAGAAAAACGGTAAATAGATTTATTGTTTAACAGATCGTGACGTATTCATTTTTTTCAGAAATATACACTAGCTTGCGTTAACTACGGATATCACGTTTACTCATTTATTTGTACTCGACTAATCACTTCATACTCACGTTCATTATGGAAAAGGTCGGATTAGATTGTGTTTGTGATCGAAAAATAGTCTAATTAACAGGATGAAAGTCTCCTCTGCGTTATTATCACAGACATCACGAATGTTTTGTAATTTCTTCGATAGCCGATTTCGGCTGTCGGATTTTTGAATATACCTTAATATTCAATAATGTTAAGGTGTATATTCAGTAATGTTAAGGTTATAATTTTAGGTTAGATTCGTAACCTAAACCTAACCCAATCCGAAGTATAAATTCCAATCAAGTGAAAGAAGGTAAACAATAAAAAAAAAAGTTTGCAGCATTTTTAAAAATGATATTTTGCCCTTTTAGATAGCCCCTTTCAATACATTAAAGTATGAAGAAAATCGGAGATATCGACCAAATTTTTAAATAAGCATATTGTACTCTCATTTTCGATAACGGAAAGTAACAAAGGCATGACATTATTTATTCGATTAAACGTGTAACTAGTGTTCCTGACTTCTCGAGAAAAGAAATTTTATATTGTATTTCTCGAAAAAGTTCTCGCGAAATGCAAAACCAAAAACTTCACTTTATTTTCGAGAAATTCTCGAAAAAGAATACTTGAGAAGAAACACTACGTGCAACCGTATTAGGGTGGATGCACCAATAAATACACACTTACCAGTGAATGAACATTATAGTTACAAAAACGAGTAAATTAAATTATTAATCTTTTTCAGTTCCTTGTTTCATATTCAAACAATTTTCGCGTCATTGGTTAATCTCGTCCATAGACATGGTGAATTTGTATTTTCTTGGTCTAGTTTAGTTAATTATATTTGTGCAATTTTTAAAAATGAAATCTACATTATAAAAAGGTATAGACATTAAACAATCTAATTTTCAAGTGCCAAAGTTTCAACATTTCTTAAGTGTTTACCCATTGGTGTGTTTACCCTACTTTGTTTTACACAAAACACTCATTCGTTATTTGTTGGCGAAAAAAAAAACAGTCCAAAAAAAGAGTTAAAGTGTTAGATAATTATCATTGGTACCGCGAGAGCGGCAGCCCTGAGCCGGAGCAAAATCTAGAGAAGTCGTCCTTGCAACTTGCAGTGCGCACACGTCGCGCGCGCCGCTTCTATGGAAGAGGGATCAGAGACGCGCGCGCGGCGGCGGGTGATACCTAACCTTCCCTGGGAACGGTGTATACACAGAAAACCGCGTGGGCAAAACGGTGAGCAGCGCGCAAGCCGAGACGAGGCAACTCCGCGTGGCCGACCAGCTGATCGGCGGCGGCGGCGGCCGGCGCGACATGCGGCATCCACGGGCCAGAGGGAGAGAATTGCGCGCGACTGGGCTAATGAGTGTGCGACCTATTGGGAGTTCATTGGAGGGGGCTAAGCCACGCGTTGGAGTGGGGGAAACACTGGCCGCCGCTTCCACCCGTGAGGAGTGGGGATAGTTATTGCTATGTTGCCGTCACGTCAAACACCCGTGCTCTCTTGTTGCCACTGCCGCGCTCCGTTTTCTGCCATCGAATGGCATTGCAAGGTCTAGGAGGCCGGAGACCATATAGCGGACATTATTCCCCTCTGTGCTGTTCTTATTTCTCGTATAATTTTCTCGAAATTTCTTACAAATTTGTGCGTCTGTCTTCTGATCTGCCAAAAATTGGACGGCGGTGTCGGGAATAATTTTTGTTAATCGTTAGCTTCTTTGACGGCCCTTTGAGTTTGTTTAGGTCAAAAAGAATTGGAAGGTAGATTTTCTTTTTTATTGATATCAGAACCACAAACTTTCGTTTAGACACGTGGGTTCTTTATTTTTTGGAAACAGCAGCTTTTTATGGATATATTTTTACATCGTTTATAACTTTCACTTAATATCACGGAATATATCCGGTGCACTATCGACCAGGCACTTTTGTTTCTTACGAGTGAATTGAAAAAGAATTCGTCATTACTGAACACTTCAAACTGGTTAGATTTTTAGCACTTCCGGTGACAAACAGGATCGGCGGTTTATACATTTCGAAATGTTAACCTACACATTTTCAAGTTGCGTTGAGTATCGATATTAATGTTGTAATTAGCAACCCTTTACGAAGACTACGGTGTCTAAACAGATTTTCACTCGTGTTAATTAAAATCATGTACCTAGATAGGAAACTAGTCCACCCATTAGGCGATGAAAACACACTGGCCGCGACGTTGTCAGTTTCCGAAATATCGCAACGTTGCTCGTCGTTTTCTCGTTTCACATCGCATAATACATATTTCAACTACTATTTTATCGTTCCATTAAACCATTACCGTTCAAAACGGAACGAAAATATTTACAACATTTTCTGCTGATCCTTATCGAATATTTTATAACATTGTCGAGGTTAGCAAAAACCTGGTCATAGTAGTATTATGCAGTAATCATACGTGTAGCATAAAGGAAATAACAGGTATTAAATCAAAGACGTGTTAGAGTAACATACAGTAAGATTATATTCGATCACGGCTGTCAGTATTATTCACAAAAACGGTTTCAAATCACATAACACGGAATTCGAATGCAACATATCACGTTGATTGGTACTCGGCAATTACCATAAATACACAGGAATGTATTTTACCAGGAATCATGAAAACGGAGTAAAAAGAACACACGATCGAAAAAGACACGGAGAAAGAGAGACGTCAAACAACCGCACCGTCGGAGCGTTGAAACGCGACTACCGAGAACGCCTGTGCTGTTCGACCTAAACCTGACATACTCTCCCGCCTGCCCTCCCGTCCGACCGGTTATGTTCGTCCGTCCGAGCCGTCATCTCGTACGTACGTTTGGTTCTTTCAATCCCCACCACTGGGGGGACTACATCTTGCCAATACGCCCTCGCACAGGCCGAAGCACGCGTCGGCACGGCGTATTGCAGGAGCGTAACTAGCGAAACCGCTGAGGGGGCGCTCTATGTTCTCAACTCCGAGAGGCAGGTGCTATCCCCCTATGTACACGATACCTTAAACACGATCGTGCAAATCGGTACGTGATTCTACGGGATTAAAATAGTGTCGCAACCGACTCCAAGTGTACTTCCTCGACAACCTTGTATATTCTCGTCGGGTATGTACTATTTGTCATTGATGGTTTCGTTAAAATTCATCGAGTCAGCATTACCGGGAACACTTACATCGTATCGGGATATCGATCTTCGTCACGAACTTTAACACCCGGGAGACACTCGGTGTTTCTCGAAACGCGGTTATTATCTCGCGATGATTCGATTGACGGCTTGATGTAACGGACGATTTCATGTAACTTCGGGAAAGACGGAAGAATAATACGGAAGAGGTGTAATTACGATAGGATAGTTTTACATGTAAAGATGAATAATTATTAATTTGTCATTTAAACGAAAGACTTGTATTGCTGCCTATGAGAGACATTTTGAAAGTATTACACGACAATTTTCTCCGAAGCATATTTGTACTTTCAATGATATTCAAACATTCTCTGCTAAATAATCCAACATTGTCGGAAGAATATTTTTCGTGCGCGATCGGGAGTATTTCGTTTCCTTGGAACGATTTCGCAGCGACAAATACGATGAATTGTATTACAGTACGAAATAACGCGACAAGCCCGAGACCACCGATATCACATACAGAGGGTACAACGCACACCCTTTGCACGCCGTAGTGGCACAGCCACACTTCGCCACATCGATTTTACCGGCTCGCTTGCACTCACACTCGGTCGACCCGTTCACTGAAGGAATGTCTCATATGCCTCCCTCCGGCTCCCTTTTCCTCTCCCTTTGCCCCTCCTGACCCTCCCCCGGCGAAACCTCTCCCTCAGTGAAGCTAGCTCTCTTTCCAACTTACTTGCCGTGTCCATCCCTCTCCACCCGAACTCCGCCAACCTCTGGTTTCGCCTTCCTCTCCACCCCTCTCTGCTGCTGCTTCCTCTCATGGGTCTCTCGATCTCTCGGAGTTTCTATCTGTCTATCTCTCTCACTCGCTCTCTCGTTCCCTTCGAATGTTCTCTCTTTCTCTCGTCTCTGTCTGTTGTGATCGCAGGGCGGTAGTGCCGTCGCCCGCGGGGGGGAGGTGGAGGTTGCACCTTTTGCCGCATCTCGGAATCTCGCGCGTTGCTCATTTGCCGTACATAGGAGTGGAGTGGAAAGGAGAGAGGAGAGGAAAGAGGGAGAGCGCGAGAGCGAGCGAACGAACGCGACGAACGTACGGGAGCGAGCGAGAAAGGGAGGAAAGAGAGAAACCTCTCCGCTAGATAGTAGTATGCGAGCGGGGCACGGTGGTCGGACAGTTCCAGTTCCGTTTCGATTAGGCGAGTCCACGCCGGGGATTTTGGCTCGCTTGTGGCCCGTGAAACCGTACGCGTAATGCCGTTTATCGTGGCCATTGACGGCACTCGGTGCTGTTGGTGCTGCTGCTGCTGCTGTTACTATTGCTGTTTACCCGGCGCGCTAACTGCACGCCACTTTTACAAGTGGAACTGCACTGTTGTCGTCGATGAAGACACGAAGTGAGCCCAGCCTTTGTCAGTGTGTGTCGTGTGTGCTCGGGAAAAAAAGATAGCTCATGTGCGACGACAACGGTGCGGTTTAAATCGTTCGATACACGACTACCGTGGTGTGTGTTATGGCCATACCGGAGCCAGATCGTCAGGATTAGAGGAGAGTGCACTGGTTAAAATCCGCATGCCCCGATTCACTGGGTTCGTATATAATATTGTCGCCACACACGTACGTCCCCGTGAGTAACTCACCGCCCCGAGCAGCAGCGTTTTCGCACGCCTCGCGTAACCCGCACCGAATATACAGACACACAGGTGCCCCGTCTTAAAAGCAAATCGCTGCCGGAGGAACGATTTCCCGGCCCTCTAGCCCAGTTCCGGGCACGGCCATTGATTCATCGATAAGGAAGTTTCCTATCCCCTCTGTTGGACACTTTTTTTTTTGGCATATTTAATGTAATTGTGCTCGGAGCAAGTGAAACGAAATATTCTTCTGTGAAACCACATCGAGAGTTTCCTCCATTTCGAAAATCGTCGGTGTCCTTTTGATCGGTGACACCCGTCAACCCGTGAGTTTTCTTTGCGTGTTACAGTGGGTAATTTTTTTGTCGATCTACCATTTAAATTATTTGCGTAGACGATTAATCGTGCTTTCGGTTTCCTGTTTTCAATCCACGTACGTACTGGACGCAACATGGATACGCGCGTTAAAGCTAAATGAAGTCATACACACAATGTATCTTGAAAATATCGTCTAAATTTGAAATCTCTCGTTACTCTTATTGTGTTCAATTGCATATATCGCGGATCGGTGAGTCCTTTGGTTGTTTCACTCGTGGAATGGAACGCACTTACGGTTGTCAGGCAGTTTTCGATGGAGATTCAAGATGTCCATTACGGTTTAAGTGTTGATGCCCTTATAAACATTGCGTTCGCTTCTTTTTCATCTATTTTTGGACCCCGCCAAACGACGGATAGCTGGTATCGATGCATTTTGCTATGTTACGTGACAGAACATTTTATTATGCTGATTTTCCTGAATACTTTCCGCGATTAAACGTCACTGGTTCGATTACACATCGTGTAAAAGAACTTCAAAATAAAAATCTCGATGCGCGATGTTACACGGAACGTTTAATTTAACGGAATACTGACGCCAAACTATTTTTAACACGTATTGTAAATTCTGCCTCGAATGATCACAATAATAAGACTGGTAACAAGATTATTGTTCGCCTACTGACAGAACCGTGATAAGAATACGAAACATTACCGGGATCTCTTATCGTTTCGTTCGTTCGGTGCATAATTTGGATGTAATCACTTTGTCAACCGACGAAATAATGAGTTCATCGTAAAACAAACGAAACGTAAATCTTTTGTTTCTCTATATTTCACAAAATATTTTACTTATTGAGAAATCAGTTTGTTTCGTAGCGCGGATATTATTTTGAATCGTTGCACATATATTGCATTGTAAACAAAAGAGTAACATCTCTATACAATCCTCTATGGGATTTAATTCTATGAATAGGAGAGAACCCGTTAATTTAACAATAACGTGCGAATTTAACGAGACCGCAGATAAAATTAAGACGGATGTTTCGTCGAGGGGAGACGTAAGCGAGTGCAACTTTTTAAAGGATTCATCCATATTTGCGGCGCCTTTGCGGTAGCGATGTTTTAATCGTAAGCAAGCAACGTGTGCACGTCAGTGACAGAGCGTGGAATTCGAACGTGTGCGTTCCGCCTGGCAAACGCGCAAACGCGTGACCGCGTCCATGAGGACTTACCATTAATCCGGGTTCTTAACCGCGCGCAGAGTAAACGTGGCTGACACGCCGCCGATAATAATAATAAGAGTGCGTAATTTATCGGGGTATCGACGTCACGGGCCCCGGTGACGTAGTGTGTCGTCGCGATTATCGTTGCTGTTAATCCAAGCCAACTCGCCTAATGGCAGTATTTGGTGCGTATGTAGAAACGTATGTACGATAGGAAAGCCAGTTAACTAGCCGGCCTGACCAGAGTTCAGAAGTGAAGCAGTGAGTAAAACTGCCCCCTTGCGGTATGCGTCCGTGGTTCCCGATCCAACCACTCCTCTGCCATCGAGTTCTTACCTCTTACCCCCCTTCTCTATCTCTCATTCTCTGTGTTTCTCTACTTCCACCCCCTCTCCATTTTACGTCGCCTTCCTTCTTCCCTCTTCTCTAGCCCCGTAAAACTCCCTGCCCTTCCGTCGCCCCCCTCTGCTGCGCTCCTCCATTTTGTCGTGATTCCTCTAGCTCTAAACATATATCGCACATTTTCTTCATACGGTGCTATTGACATTTACCTAAAAATTGTGCGCGATACCGTGTCTATGGTTGACATACTGTCTGTTAACCCGAGTTCTCTTTCCTTCTCGTTCTTCCTTTCTTCATCTTTCACTCTCTTTCATACTGTCTTACGATTTCTTATTAAACTTACGTCTTTCTCACTCACACATTGTAACGTCTGTCTCTCTCTGTCTCTTTCTCTGTCCTGTCTCCTGTACTACTCCTACGGTCTTTTTCTATTCGTTTGACTTTACTTTATTACAGTATATCGTATCTTTTAATAACATGTGATCCTCGTTAGCCAATATTTTATGTGCCGGTATGATTTTCAAAGTGTAACCTCTTCGACGAGTATCAGAATCTTGATTCGCGATGCGATACTTTTCTCCATGTTGTTTCTCTAAACAGGCTTATACTAAATTTCTCAGTATTGGTAAATGCATAAAACAGATCCACATAATATGCTCAATGTCCTTCGTTGCGGTGTTTTGATCGACATATGTATGTTTCATTCCGTTAGTACGATATTGATTTTCTTCGTATTTTCTTGTAATGTATTTTCGTACAAAAAAAAAATGTCGAATGCATTATTTTACATCGGTGTCTCTTTATTTCAGATGTCTGCTGGGTCACAAATTCAGATGGCACCCCAATCAACTGTAAACTCTGGTCAGTCGGTTCATAGTCAAGATTCGAACATGAGCACTGGTAAGTTTCACACTGTCTTCAGCGTCATAATAAAGAAAATACTAACTGTTTTAATAACACTGTAAGAACAACCATACATTATGGCACAAATGTGATAATTTCAATACAACTATAGGCTCATCGCATAGTGATAAGGAGGTAGACCCAAATACTCCAGAAAAGGTACCAAGAACTCCTTCGGAAAGAAAGAGAAAGCGTAAAGCTGATGATGGAAGTGGAGGAGTTACGGTAGGACCTATAGGAAGTAAGGGGTCTAGATCCATTGCTGCCCTTGAGAACAAAAAAATCAATGAGTATTTTCCAAAACATCATTTGGGCAGTAGCCCTATTCGGCATGGTGGTGCTAAAAGTCCCTCCCCTCAACAGGGTTACCCTATGGTAAATATGAATTATCCAATCTGTCGTTTATTTTAAATCTGTTTACATAACATAATTACACTATGATATTCATATAACTCTTTCCTTGATATATCTTCTAATTATCTGTCAACAGTATCCACCATCGCCCCAACAACTCCTTTCGCCACAAGTAACAACACCCAATTCTTCAGTAGCAGAATTTTCTTCACTGATGCAGCCGCCAAGACCTCATCCTCAACCTCCACCTCCTCCTCCACCAGCCTCAACGCAACCTGCAGGCTCGATGGTCAGCAAGCAGGTGCAGGTAAGGCCTACCAACCTCAGTAGGACAAGCCAGGTCAGGCAAGCGAAGACTAACACCCCAAATGTAAGCAAAATTCGATAATTCCTGCAAGCATTTTATAAGAAACAACCCATAAGAATTCAATCTGTGAAGCTAGTATTCTACTCTCACTTGTATACAGTTTTATTCTTCCAAATTACTTTACAGATTTCACTACAACAGTATACCGTAAGAGTTGCATTAAACGGTCTGAAAAGAAGAACAATTTCTCATGCTTAATTCGTTGATACCAGAATTGTGATACGAGTATCAAAATTGATACCATACACATACAAGATATTTTATACTTCGAAGATACAGATAACTGAAATAGTTTTCTATATTTATTTTAAAGGACGATTGTTAAGTTGTTGTAATGTTTTTTGTCAATGAAAAAGGTGAAATACATTGTACGGTTACATTGTTTACAAATGTTATATACTTACTGTTTCATTGTATTCACTGGTAATCAAGTTACATAAATTTTTGTGTAAAGAACAAGTCGTAAATCTGCTTTGTATGTTTGATTTTCTCTAATTAATTTTATAATGGGCATTTCTTGTCAGATGTTTGCAATAAATTCAGCCGATTTCTGACTGAACTGTAGCACTGTATCCATTTGTTATCATAGGAGTGCAGCCTACCTTGTAATATCACTCATTAATCCAAAATTTTTGTCTTGCTTCTAAATTATTGAAATTACTAAATTTGAAGTCCATGTTGCTCACCAGAAAAAAAGAAACAGGTGCGCATGCTTATCACTCTTGTATTTGTTTGTAATTTTATTTTATCACAGGAACAATATGTTGAATTTAATAAAGTGCTGTTCATTCTTAGGGAGAGAAAACAAATATGTGAAATGCACAGTGTTCTACAGTTTTTTTCTTTTTGTTTTCACACTGCACACCTTGAATCATGCATACATTTTTGGTGTTTTCCTTGCTGCCTGTGATAGTTCTGTTCTATAAATACGTTTGGGTTTTGTCCTGTAGTTTTACGTTCAATGACAAAAGAGAGAACCTGTTAAAATTGAATAATATGTAGGATCGATCTATTATAAATATCTATTTGGGCTAAAACAGTACAGAATAAGCAACTTAATCTATATATGTTACCTTTATCTGGGTGCAACAAGGTATCTGTTATTTCTGAACTATGCTGACAAATGTATCAGATGTTACAGTGAGATTGTGTTTTTAATTACCATTAAATATGTTAATTGTATTCCAGACAGAACTTACTTGCCAGAGGATACAGGAATTCGAAACTCAAGCCTCGTCAGATTTAGAATTACGTAACAGCAAAATTGATGAGTTGAATAGAGTAAGTAAAATGTGTAAAATTTCTATTGTCTTTGAATATTCAATTGGATGTGTTATCAACAACAAACAAGACGAAAGATGTAGGGTTCAATGTAGAATAAAAATGCTGCCAAGTATTTTGTTATTCGAATGTAACAATACGAAAACGTTTACGTATAATGTGATAAAATAGGCTTTATTTCAAATTTCTGTACGATTAACAACCATGATGTTGTGTATTTCATTTTCAGACAACCGATGAACTTAGGCATCAGATGGCTAACCAACAGAAACTAATCGAACAGCACAAATCCCATATAAATAAGTGTATAGACGTTGTAAAGAAATTACTGAAAGAAAAATCAAACATAGAAAAAAAGGAGGCTAGGCAAAAGTGTATGCAAAATAGACTGAGATTGGGTCAGTTTGTGACTCAGAGGGTGGGCGCGACGTTTCAAGAGAATTGGACAGACGGTTACGCGTTTCAAGAATTAGCACGACGGCAAGAAGAAATTGCGACTGAACGAGAAGAAATTGATAAGCAAAAAAAGTTGTTACTCAAAAAGAGGCCATCGAATAGTGAAACTGGTAGGAAACGTAGTCAGCCACAACCTTCCTTGCATAATGGTACAGAGGCTACATTCTTGAAACCAGATGCAGTACCTGGATCTTATACATGGCAGGAGTATTATGAAGCTGATGAAATACTCAAGGTGATAAAACAATTTTATATTTATGTTTTTAATTACAACTATCTGTTTCTCATGCAATCGTGTACGTGCTCGATCTTCAGTTAAGACAAAGCGCGTTAAAGAAAGAAGATGCAGATCTGCAACTAGAAATGGAAAAACTTGAAAGAGAAAGAAACTTACACATCCGAGAGTTGAAACGTATTCATAACGAGGACCAATCAAGATTCAACTCTCATCCTGTGTTGAATGAACGTTACCTTCTATTAATGTTATTAGGCAAAGGTGGCTTCAGTGAAGTGCATAAGGTACAGGAACCTAAAAATATTCCTTTATAATAGGCGATTGTTGAATTAATCCCTACATAATTTATTTATATAGGCATTTGACTTAAAAGAGCAACGATACGTCGCTTGTAAAGTGCATCAACTGAATAAAGACTGGAAAGAGGACAAAAAAGCTAATTATATTAAGTAAGTATCGTTGAGATAGTCTTACTATGTAAACCGTAGTGAATTCAAATCGAAACAAATTTGTAATTATAAAGATGTAATAATATTTACATCGAGTGTTTGTTTGTTTAGACTGCACATATTATTATATAAAAATTGTTTAAATGCAATAATGTGTTTCCTTTTAATTATCTTTATTAACTTTTTGCACAGACATGCGTTACGAGAATATAATATTCATAAAGCTCTTGATCATCCTCGTGTTGTGAAGTTGTATGATGTGTTTGAAATTGATGCCAATTCCTTTTGTACTGTCTTGGAATATTGTGATGGCCACGATTTAGATTTTTACCTCAAGCAGGTATGTATACTGACATACCTTCAATATAAAGACGTTTTTATCTGTCATATAACAGTTATTTACTATACTTTAGTAGTTTTGTATAAAATATATCCTTCTTTTAGCATAAAACTATACCTGAAAGAGAAGCAAGATCTATTGTTATGCAAGTTGTGTCTGCATTAAAATACCTCAATGAAATAAAACCCCCAGTCATACATTACGATTTAAAACCAGGTACATTTTTACAATACGTAAAAGCTAATTTTACTTTCGTTCGGAGAAGCTAAAATCCAGCTTTTCCCATTCCATTTTTTAATCGTAATGAATTTTGCATAATATACTATATCAATATTGTAACCTTGCAGGTAATATATTATTAACCGAAGGCAATGTTTGCGGAGAGATAAAAATTACAGACTTCGGATTAAGTAAAGTAATGGATGAAGAGAACTACAATCCAGACCATGGAATGGATTTAACGTCCCAAGGCGCTGGTACCTACTGGTATGTGTATCTAAGTATAACTTAATTGCTCTTATTGACAAATAATAACATTAATTGGAATGTAAAGACTGGGCGCTTTCTTATTTGAAATTTAGCCCTGGAAACGGACTTTTTACGTATCTATACTAGAATTTATCAATAACACGTGACAAAATATAAAGTGTAAACGTTTTATGTTATTTCTCAGGTATCTTCCACCGGAGTGTTTTGTCATTGGTAAAAATCCTCCCAAAATATCGTCAAAAGTTGATGTATGGAGTGTAGGTGTTATATTTTACCAATGTCTATACGGTAAAAAGGTACGATTGAGTATTGTGGCATTGTGTTGTAACTTTTACTTTTTTCTCTTTCTGTAATATCAATCGAATGAATTGTAAACAATGAACGTAACATTTTTCCAGCCTTTTGGACATAATCAATCTCAAGCTACAATTTTAGAAGAAAACACAATTCTGAAAGCCACGGAAGTTCAATTCGCGAATAAACCAACTGTTAGCAACGAAGCGAAGGTATACAATTTAATATCCTTGTTGTTCACTTGTAATATACATTAGCTATACTAAGCCATTCGATAGAAAACCGTTGACGTATCATAATGTTTTCAGAGTTTCATAAGAAGTTGCCTAGCGTATAGGAAAGAAGAACGTATAGATGTATTGACATTAGCTAGACACGAATATCTTCAACCTCCAGTGCCAAAGCATGGCCGTCAAGCGAATAATCAACAGCAGCAGCAACAGCAACAACAGATACAGCAGCAGCAACAAACCTCGTTTAGCATTGGCATGTTTAGTGGTATGAACGCGTCAAGCAGTTCGTAGTGGAAAGGAACTAAAGACAAAATCTTTGATATGCTAATACATGCCAAATCTTGAACACTGAATTGCACACCATCTCATCTTAGAAAAATAGCGATTGCTATAACGAACTGTAAATACTAAAAAAAAAACCCGGATAGTATCACCAATCACCAATACCACGATTACCACTACCACTCCACTACCACTATCACCACTACCACCACCACCACCACCACCTCTACAACTATACTTACAGGCCGACTATATAAAAATATTGCGAGAGATGCGAGACTGGTCGCCGCAAGTCCAGGAGCTTGCGTCTTTCTACAAGACAAGCTACATTATTCAGCATGACAAAAAAAAAAGAATGTTGTGTTCGTAAATATTCAATTGTATTATCGTTCCTTGTATCAAACAGTGAGCTGACTTGATAAATAGTGTTTAAAAAGAAATAAGAGAAACAGAAAAAAAAACCATGTGATAAGTCATTGTGAATTAAAGTGAAGTTCAAATTTACGAAGAAAAGGAAACAAAGGAGTACGGCAACGGGGAATCATTGGAAGTGAATTACTCGGTGAACAAAGAGAGCAACGGAAGATTTAATTGTCGTTCCGAGGCAAATCGCGTCAAAGCAGTTTTAGAGGGACTTTGCTTTTGCGGAGACGTTCCTCTCTTCGGAAGTTACGTATGCATGAGTGAATGTGACGAAAGATTGTTAAAACTAGCGTGCGTGTATATATTTATACTATATATATATTTATTAATAAATTCGATATAATATATATATATGGTGTAAAGAACAGGACAGCATTGACAGTGGAAAGATAACTGTGGTGGATCCTCGCATGACCTCCGTGCAGTCAAGTATTCCATGAATATTTGACTGCACATCATGTTACTTTATTCAAATATTAACATTATTACTTATATCATGACTAATAACGATTAACATACACGAGGAGATTTGGTTGGTTGTTCCTATTCTGAAACGAGTGGGCTTTATCTATACTGGATTGATTGATCTAAGGTTTGAATGTAAAGAACGTAAATGAATCACGATGCTCCCAAATGAAAAAGAAACGTATAGAATCGTAGTCCACTGCTTATTATATGCCCCTGTGCACACATGTACACCTTTAATCCAGAATTTCCTGATAGAGTGGCTCCTATATATTTTTTTTCTTTTGTTTTTCTTTCTTTTTCGAGAGTGGACTTCGGCGCGCATTGATCATGGATCTTACATTTTTCATGATAGATATATATGTATGTATGTGTATTATGTATATATATATATATATATATATATATACATATACATACATATATATCGATTTGTATAATCAGGCGTTGAAAGGAAAATTTTAAGGTTAAAGTCATAAAAAATACTGTACCGACCTGATTATTATTTCTTTATTCATAATTTGTTTTATATATGTACGTTATATATAGATAATTATGAAATAGAAGACTAAGTTATTTTATCAAGTGCCCTTGCTTTGTATTATAGTCGCGTCTGTCGACAAACTGCAGCTTTTGGGAGTAATAGAGAGTTGTTAAAAATGTTGTAAGTTGTTGGTACAATGTGGGCACGGTATTGATGAATCAGTACCAACACATGATTGGCAAAGTATGGTCGGAGGAGAATACATTACAAGTCTGAACAGAGTCTACTACTAGATACATCGCTTCTATTCTAAAAGCCAACCGTTCCTGCTTCCCTCTCCTGTTTCTCTTACGATTGTTTTTTAAATTTATCCGCGTCTCACGAAAACGTATACTTTTTTTAACCCCTCTGTGAGGAAGTGCTTTTTGTAAACAAAATTGAATGATATACTAGTCAGAGGCTGAGTTTATTAATTTCATTTTAGTGTAAAAATGTATTTATAATTATCGTTTTCAGTTTTTTTTTGTATACATACTTTAAGAATTCGTTGTAAGCGAATGAGGATTTTTAGTTTGTTTAGCGTAACCGTTGAAATTTATTTATAGCATTGACGTCTACTTTATCGTAGTTTGCATGTTACAATTGCGCGTACTACTTTTGAATAAAAAAAGGAAGTAAGTATACTTTGGCCAGTAAAAAAATTTACGAAAACCACTTCTTTTCGATGAAAAAGTATCGTTTTTACACGACGATGGTTGTAACACATGTTAGAAACCGAAAATCATTCAGTAAGAAAAGAAAGGATAAAATAATGAAAAAATCATTTAACGAGCATTTATTCCATGAAATCTCGTCCGAGATTTATTTGTAACGATGAAACAAAAAAGAAATAACGAAGGTACACCAAGCAGTGTTTATATGTTTTTTGCGATACAAACAATTTTGCATTTGTATATAATGAAAATTCCTTAATGACGTATCGTTAATAAAATCATCAAATGCATGTGTCGAAGGCAAATTTTTAATTTGAATAGTGAGATTTTTTTTGTTCACAGAGGATTCATTGCACAACGATCCTGGATAATTGTCCGATCAAAGATATTCTTCAAAAGGGTATGGGTTTTTTAGATAGGCCAAAAGTATTACATAATAATATTTTCCGCTCTATGCGTGAGTTCATTATTATACACGACAGAGTTTGGAATATTATTATGCATATTGACAGGAAAAAGTTATTCTAAGAGTTAGGGAGTTACAACTTTGAACAAACAACAAATCTGTTTTTTTTTTATTATTATTGCCCCTGCGTTCAGCATAGTCACGATCTTCCTCATAAACAACAGGAATTGCGTCGAGGATGGTGTATGAAACGTTATAGCAATAAATTTACGTATTTGTGTATAATTTAAAGTTAGTAAACTTATTAATTAAATATAAATTACGTATAACGGTGTATATTTTCCCTAC
>NW_015374089.1:20918-36350 GCF_001272555.1 Dufourea novaeangliae | reverse complement strand
TGTATATATGTATTTTCTTTTAAGAAAAACAGTCTCGAGATAAAAGAAAAACAAAAACGTAGATGTAAAATGTACAATTTATAAACGTGTCACCATTATCGAATTACATTTGAATATTCTAACGGCCAAGAAAACGTACTTCTCATACGTAAACAACGAAAGAAAAACTGTTTTTAATTTGTCGCTTCGGATCGGGGCCACGAGTTATAGAATAAAACTTGATT
Organism: Dufourea novaeangliae; assembly: GCF_001272555.1. Taxonomy (NCBI): domain Eukaryota; kingdom Metazoa; phylum Arthropoda; class Insecta; order Hymenoptera; family Halictidae; genus Dufourea; species Dufourea novaeangliae. The sequence goes on along the minus strand of NW_015374089.1, from coordinate 36,126 downwards.
AATGAAAACGCTTCTCTAGTCTTCAGATTATAGATACAGGACATGATAAACGTGTGTGCCTATGCACATATATACTTGTCGCTCATATATTGAAAAAAAAAAGGTTTATATACATACACATAGGATCTATATATAAAATTGATATGCTTGCAAATGTATTTCATACCGATGTCAATTTTTGATAAAATATTAGAAACAGATCACAAAATCATACCTGTATAATAACATTTAGTGATAAAAAACACAAAATATCGACTGTGCTGAATTCTTTGCGGTATTTCGTTTTTCCTTTATTTCATTTTAATATCGAACGAACTAGATATCGGTGTTAAATTGATACAATCATTTTCACATGTTACGGCAAGTACCTCGCATATGCAAGATACATTTTTTCTTTTTATTGCGGATACCAAGATCTGTATCTAATAAAACTTAATTATCTCTCAGTGTATAAAAAAAATAATTGAAATATCTATTTATCGAGACGTATTTGCAACTGAATTTTTTTCAGGAATTATACAGAACGCAGTACAATATCGCCTGATGTTCAATTTACGACGAAGACAGAAACTTCGTTATAATTGCACCTACAAAAATTACAAAGATAAAAAAATCTAAGGATAATAAAAGAAAGAAAGAATCGTATAGACAATTTATATGCATTGTTACTACGTATGATCATTATAGTTGTACCGAAGAACGGATCGATTTCAAGTCTCTCAAAGACTTACCACTATATTCCAACAAGGGATATTCTGTTCTTACTTCGTCAAGTAAAAACACGCGATGAGACCATTTGTGTCACATAAATACTATCAACGTTTGACTAAATATCCATATGAATTTTAGTAAATGAATATTAAACTGGTCTCCAGTTGAGGGTACAAGTATCAACGATGCCAAATGAAATTTTACAAGACATCGATCACTAGGAAATTCTTTCGTGTTTTCGTACTATCGAAACGGACAATAAATTTTCCTAACGTGCATGCTTCGCGACGTCTTGGACGTCAGCACTAAAGCAGAGCGATACCCATTCGTAAATCACGTTTCAGCCCATATCGATTCTTTCTTCGATTCGAGTATAATTAGTTTCATGTGTTTAACACCCACGTATAAATATGTACACAAAATCTCGTTACCTTACACGTTTTACCTTACACTTAATCGTTACAATGATGAACGTAAGTTTCTAGTGCATGTATGTACAGTATTATATAAAATTACTAATGCCCTGATAAGAACCAAGGCGAAATTTCTTTAAAATGTATATCAAATACAATCACAAAGTTTGTTAATAACAATTTGAATAATGCGTCAACCGAACACTTTGCTTGGACAAAGATCGTTCAGTTGGAATCGTCATCATCTGATTTTACAGCATACGATACTGGTTTACGAGCACGGCCACCAGTGGTTCTCGGCGGTGGAAGCGGCGATGTTTCACTGACGCTATCATCCTGTTCGGACTCGGATTTCTTCCTCTTCTTCTTTATCTGTACCGTTAAATGGACATTGTATTTTATTAAACTGGAATTACGTATTTCGGAAATGTGTAGTATACAGGGTGGTCCACGTAACTAGAACCACTTCGATTACTGCGTAAATGATGATTTTAGTGAAAAATGTTTCAGATAAAAGTTGTACAGTTTCAAGGGGGACATAATTTGATGTAATTAATTTTTTTGTAAGCAAATGCGTAGAGGACATACGAAGGTCAGGTTTGTTTTTTTTAACTCTTTCAGGCACACGATTTTAAAGAAAATAAAAACCCTAGTTGCACAGAATTTTTTTTAATATAAAACAAATTATATAAAAATAAAATATTAAACTGTATGACTATGAGTAACTTCAACTTTTCGAGGTGGGTTAAAATATATTCCATCGTGCATAAAAAGCCAACAAAAGGTGGGACAGTTTTTAACCCACCTAACCCTAAAGAGTTAAACGGAATTGTATATTTTTGATGACGTCAATCGATCCAACTCATAATTCTGCATACAAAAGTGTTAATCTGTTCATATAAAAAAACATGTAGTTTAGGAGATATTTTAACTTCAATTATTCGAAATGACGTAACTACAACAACTGTGATAACTCCCAAAGTATTAACTTGAGCGAAAATTGCTAGAGTTGAAACCAGCAATTTTAAGGTCATTTTCAATTTCTCAAATGGAAGTCGGATTTGTTTGTCATAACAAAATTTATGGACAACAGTAAAATAAATTCAGATAATTTTTAAAGAAATTCTACCAACTTATGTACCGAAAACTGGTTCTGCAGATGTTTGTTTCACAACCTTTTTTTTTATATCCATAACTTTCGTTATGAAAAACAAATCCAACTTCCATTTTAAAAAATTGAAAAATATAAGTGATAGAAATAAATCAAATAATTCACTATGTGGTCCCGTTCGAACCATGCAGATTTCAACTCCACTTACGTCATTTCGAGTAATTAAAGTTAAAATATCTTCTAAACTACTGGTTTTTTTTAATATGAATAGGTTAACTGTTTTGTATGCAGAATTATTAGTTGAATCAATTGGCGTAATAAAAAACATACGAACCCATTTAAAAAAAAAAACTTGACCTTCATATGTCCTCTACACATTTACTTATAAAAAAATTAATTATATCAAATTATGTCCCCCTTGAAACTATACAACTTTTATCTGAAACATTTTTCACTAAAATCATCATTTACACAATAATCGAAGTGGTTCCAGTTACGTGGACCCTCTGTATAAATGCTTCACAATTTGTATTTGCCTTCAATTTAGTCAGTTGCCACCGACCTCTGCTAATTTACTAAATTTTTTACACGATGATTTATCAAAACTATCGTACTCACGTGTTGTTTGCCGGAGAACATAGTTCCTTCCGAATCTGAATCCGAATCAACTACCTTCTTCTTCAGTTGTCTTTTCACGCCCTTCTTCCCGCCGTTTTCTGCCTTCTTTTTTGCAGAAACTAAAACATACATATACAAAAATATATAATAGATTGAATAATATGACACGGATACGTAATTCGATAGAATGGGTATCGAATTAATTTGTGACAATCTTAACCTTTTGGCGGAGGTGAGAACATTGTAGTTGAATCTTCGCTCGAAGATAAGGTGATTACTTTTTCTTGTTTATTGGAAACTGTCGCTGCTTCTTCCGACTCCGAATCGGAAGAAACCGCCTTTGTTTTCAATTGTTTTTTCGCCCCTTTTCCACCGCCGTTTTCAGTTTTCTTCTTTGAAGATACTGAAACACATCCAGCAACAGAATATAATATAAATAAAGTATATTAATAATTGGTGTTAAATTTAACATTGTTAACAGAGTTCTACCTTTAGCTGGAGGCGAAAACATTGAATCTTCGCTAGATGATATAACAGGTTTTTGTTTATCTCGGGAAGGATTACCGATTAGAGAATCAAACAGTTCTTCTGAGGTTGCTGTTATTAAAAAACAAAAAGAAGAAATAACAGTATAATGTCCGATGCAATAGAAACTTTTTTTCTTAACTCACGTTGCGGTGGCAGTGCTTTCCTGTCTATTTTAAAGCTGTCATCTGAATCGCTACTTACAGGTTTCTTTTTTCTGAAAACAGAATAATTAACGAATCGAAATGTTTTCTTACTTCCAAGCATTTACATAGTTTACGAATGGTAACTCACAGTTCGGAATCTGACGAATGATTATTGAGAAAATCATCGTCAGACAAGGATGCATCGCTCAAACTGTAGTTCTTCTTGGCTGTAACAATTCGAAAAATATTAGTCGAAGATGAAATGGCCCATACACATTAGACTTCTACCGTAAGAAATGTATCGACTCACTATTTGCGGCTCTACGCGAAGTTTTTCGTGGTTCCGGGGGAGGAGAAATACTACCAAAGTCAATGTCATCGTCAGATGCCGAATCAGAGTCGCTGTCCCTCTTTTTTTCTTTCTTCGAAATCGCCTTAAAGGATAATTTCGTTTGCTTCAATCCTAATTTCAATAAGAAATACAAACGTTTAACAAACTTCCTCGAGATCTATCTGGTTTTATTTGCAAATAATTATATGCACGCATACTTCGTTTGCCGCCAACTTTCTTCTCTCCTTTCTCTGTAGAACTGCCCAGCCTATCCTCCAAAGATTTTGCGTTTGCGTCGACCAAGTTATCAAACTCATCTTTTTCTTCCACAGATTCTTTCTTTACCTAGTTATGTTTTTTTTGCGTCAGATTTTTAAATTAGGAAACACGAAGTGAGTATTTGATTGCATGCGAGTTAGAAAATCTATGAAATTTACCCTTGGTCTCTTAATTCCTTCCTTCTTATCTTTCGACAAGGTATCTGCTCTTTCAATCTTTTTCTTTAATTCGTCATTAATCATAGGAACTATTCTACGAATATTTTCGGATGAATAGAACTTTGTTGGTGGCTTCTTAATATTTTTCGCCATTTTCTGTTCTTCCTTTCGTTCTTGTTCTTCGAGCTTCTTCATTTCATTCAACAAATTTTCTAAATCCTCCTTCCATAAAGATACAGAAGTACGATTTTGCAATCTCTTCAATTCAGCTAATTTCTCGTCCCTTTGCTTGACTAAATCGTCTTTCTTTTCTTTTGTCAAGCTCCACAATGTCATTCCTAATAGGTAATCGAAATTTTCACTTGCTAAGGCAGTAGGTGCAATAGCTGCTTCATCCTCGGCATTTTCAGCTATCTCTTCCTAATAACATATGTTGTTAGTGTGTGTGTGTCATAGGTGATAGATTTAAATAGATACAGGTTATCATTAAAGGCCCTTCTGAATGCATAATCATTTATTTTCTCTAACACTTACTTCAGCTTGCTCATGCTACATAATAATTAAGACTACCATAAATTATAACTTAACTACGGATTGTTATGCAAAATGATATTTTCTAAAACAATTCATACAGGGAAGAGCAAATTAAAAATAGATACAGATTATAATTGAAGGCCCTTTTGAATGCATAATCATTTCTTTTTTCTAACACTTACTTGAGCTTGCTCATGCTGTATAATAATTAGGACTACCATAAATTATAACTGAACTACGGATTTTTATGCAAAATACAAAGATGAGCAAATGTAGGAATTTCTTTCTTTTCTCAAGTATCACATTCTGTTCCGAATAAACGAAAAAAACTTATTGGATCTGATGAAAGTTTTACCCTTTATTGTATTTTACAAACCCCTATAGGCGATAAATGCATAAAATCTGCAGTCTAATTATAACATACAACTCCTCGAAATAAAAATCATTATAATACTTACCAAAACTTCTTCCTTGTTGAGCGCTAATTTCCAAGCGACCACAGGATCAGACTTATAGTCCCGTTTGATTAACTCAGCTATCATGTCCTTTTTCTTTTTATTTTCAATTACAATAGTACCGTCGCATTTCTCTAAAATGAATCGTGCCTGATTCGAGAGCTTGTCGGACTCTGCCTGAAGCAAACCCTCCAAATAATCTTTTCGTTTGCTGTACATATCCAATCGTACTTTATAAAAACCTTTCAATATCTGAATGATGTTCTCGTACTTTATGAGGCACTGACTTTCGTCGAACGCGCACTATGCGAAAACAAGGGTATATTCATTTCACAGGATCAAAAGTGCCTTGTGTCCTGTTTATTCGTTATAATTACACTGCGGATATTTATGCAAAATCACATTTTAGAAGGTTCGTGAAGAGAAAAAGCAAAAATAGGAATTTCTTTCTTTCCTTAAGTATCTTATTGGGTCCAAAATAAAGTAGAAAACTCGTTGCATCTGACGAAAGTTTTGCCCTTCGTTGCATTTCACAGAGACTTATAGTCTATAAATGCATAAAATCCGCAGTCTAGTTATGATTATAAACAAGATTTCTTGTTTCTTACCATGGATGTAATCGACGTCGTTGTTTGCAATTTGAACGCCTTGTGAAGGCCCTCCCGCTCCAACTCTACCAACTTATCGCGGTTCATAATCACCACAAAATGCACTGCCGTATCTGTATTGTATTCTTTATAATCTCTGAAATATCGTTTAAAGAAAACATAAATTCGTGTCTATCAAATTTTTCAGTGTTCGTACTAATAGCGACAATAATATTCACGTAATAATCGGCGGTATTTTATCAGTCCCATGCAGCATAGGCTCCAGAACATTTTCTTTGTATGTTTGCGTCCAAGTTCCGATCGGAAGTTCCGTAATTTCAACTTTATCCGGTCCTATTACGGTAATTTCCCCATTAATGACATATCTATAGTCTCCGCAAGTTTCTATCAGCCCCTTGAAGTTCTTGTAATACGGTAACTAGACAGAATATAATGAAAAATAATAAAAAAAAACACATAGAGAATATAAATATAAAAGTATAACACGTCTTTGAAAGTATTACCATTGGTTTTATATCAGTACCATCCATCATTCTGACTAAGTTTTCAATGATCTCTTTAGGATTAAAATTGGGTATCTTCGTCATCCAACCTGTACCAATGCCATCGGCACCGTTTACCAACACCATTGGTATAACTGGTACGTAGTAGATCGGTTCGATTTTCTGATTATCGTCGTATTCGTATTTTAACAGAGGTTCGTCGTGTTTGTGAAATATAAATTTTGTCAATGGACTATGATTGTAAGGGGAAAAAGAAATTGGTATTATTAACTGTTTTCTTTAACTCTTCACGAAATGTGTTTGCGTACAAAATATATATAAATACCTGAGCATCGTGAATATGTAACGAGGACTCGCTGCATCTTTTCCACCCGTTAGTCTTGTACCGAATTGACCATTAGGCAGGAGTAGATTAATATTATTGCTTCCTACGAAATTTTGCGCAAGCCCGATAATAGTCGACATAAGTGACATTTCACCGTGATGATACGCCGAATGCTCAGCCACAGAACCAGCCAACTGAGCAACTTTCACTTCACGTTTATCATTCCGTTTTAAACACGTGAACAGAACTTTCCTTTGTCCAGGCTTAAAACCGTCCATCATACTTGGTATCGAGCGTACGTTATCGTAGTTACTGTATAAAACCAATTCAACGTTGATGAATTCAGAATACGACACAGTACGCGTGTCTTTGTGGTACAGGTAACGCTCGGCAAGACCGATTTCTTTTCTCCGTTTCGTTTCATCCATGTGATTCGTTAACCAATCTTTACGCTGATCGGCACACTTTCGACTGAAGGCCATGATAATATTCTGATCGTCTTGATCGCCCCCATATTTGAACTGAATTCGATGTCTAGCCATATTTTGGAAATACTCTTTCGCTTCCTTAGCAGTGGAAGTACCCAAACCTATACGGAGAAAAGAAAACGCTGTAATATGATACAAAATAAACACAACGAAGAACATTCTTATAACAGAATCGAAAATTAAAAACCTTTGTAGTATTTGATTTTATAGGTATGAAAATTATTCGTTTCCGACTTCCACTTTTGGAATTCAGGTAGTGAGAAGAAACTAAATACTTCGCTTCCCTTCGTTGCTTTTACAATAGGTGTAATGAATTCCTCCACGAAGTTCATTCGTAATAATGTTGGCCAGTTGTGGTGAATAAAGTTAATTAACAATCCTTTGATATGAGAACCATCCTATAGATATACAAATATAATAATTTTCAGTGTGCAACACATTTACTCGCGTATTAAATCTACTATTTAAAAAAGTTCACCTGATCTTGATCTGTCATTATCATCAGCTTTCCATAACGTAACGTCTTTATATCCTCCCGACTTTCATATTTCTTCTTATACTGAAGACCGAGAATTTTGATCAGATTATTTATTTCAGCGTTTTCCAAAATTTGTTTATGCGTGGCCTCTCGTACGTTTAAAATTTTACCTGAAATACATTTTCATATGTAATAACACAAATAATCCCATATACAGCAACGTCATCAGCATTATTTAATTTTATATGTATTTACCTCTTAGAGGAAATATACCGTATTTGTCTCTACCAATTGCTGACAAACCAGACACAGCCATGGTTTTGGCTGAGTCTCCCTCAGTTAAAATAAGCGTGCATTCCAGCGATCTAACAGTACCAGCGTCATTAGCATCTTCTAATTTTGGTATCCCTAAAACATTATACGAAATATCGCTGAATCTAGAGTTTTATTTATTAACACTATAATAAATATATATTATACGCGATATTACCTTGTAGTTTTCTCTGTTTTGTTTTAGGGCCCAACTTTTGTAATTGACTGTCAGCTTTAAATTTCGCCCAAGTTAAAACAGCTTCGACAATACCCATTTTAGTTACCTGTGTATCAATTCAAATTCGAAATATGAATTGCCATGGAATAGAAAAATTTCAACGGAATATTGAAATTTAATATTTACAGAGCTAAAAAATTTATCAGTAAGTGTGCACTTTGATCCAAAACTTTTCGCCTGCAATGTCATATTCTCCTTAGTTTGCGAATCAAACGTGGGATTATTAATCAGGCAATTGACGAATATCCATAGATGATTTTTTATTTGAAACGGTTTAATTGGCACTCCGCCCTTGTTTTTCTTCTTTAGTGTTTCTGTTAATTGCTTGACTATTAATTCTGTAACATGATCGACGTGCCGTCCACCCTGCGTATAACAAGAAACATTTAAAGAAATTTTTTTCTAGCATACAACAGTACTGCAATTTTTTTTTTCCAGTGTTTACCTTTGTAGTTGCTATACTGTTTACAAAAGACATTTGCTGGAAGCCCCTGTCAGATAAAGTAATCGCTACTTCCCAACGAGGCCCACAAGCCTCGTATATAACTTTCAAAGGATTACCCATATCATCTTCTTTGCCTTTAACGTACAACTCAACATAATCCTTAAAATTTTTAACACGGATTCTAGTTCCATTGAGAAAGACTTTAACACCTCTACTAGAGGCCGCTATGTCAAAGGCTCGTCGAGACATAAGAGCAACTATGTCGTCATCTAGAGACTGCATTTTAAATTTTGACAAGTCCGGTGAAAATACAACTTTCGTAAAATCTTCTCCAGAAAACTCCTTGATTCTAGGTTCACTCGCAAGCCCCATATTCTTACTCCATGTCTGCAGAAATAATTATATTACATATATACTTAGATCAGTTATAAAAAAAAAACATGAAACAATGTCTGTTTCGAATAGATTCTTGAGCGATAATTACTTGTTTTAAGCATTTCTTGTATTCTTTAGATGCAGTTTCTACTGTAAAACGATGACTGAATATATTACAGAGTTTGGCACCATAGCCATTTCTACCACCAGTTACTTTTTCCTCTTCGTCGTCGTAATTAGACGATGTCAGTAAGTGCCCAAATATCATTGTAGGAACAAACATATTTTCCTCTTTATGAATTACCACTGGAATACCCTTACCATTATTCCACACCGACACAACATTATTTTCTCTGCAAATTAAATTTATTCATTAGCAATCTCACAATTGACATTTTATTTATTACTAATCTGAAAAAGAATGATTAATTTTATAAATATTATATAAGAAGAAGAAGAAACATTACCCATACTTACTGATCTATTTCAATTTTAATCATATCCATTTTGGGGTCCCTTTGTTTATTATCTGCCGCATTTACTAAGATCTCATCGAATATTTTATATAATCCAGGAACATATTTTATTTCCCTTTGAATCATTGCTTCTTTTTCCTTGTCGTAGATCCACATAAGTTCCGTGACTGGTTCAACAGATCCAATGTAAGTGTCGGGACGCAGTAAAATATGTTCCAACTGAGACTTCTTCTGATATATGCCTTCGATCGTTTTCTTTTTCGAGGCATTGTCACCTCCTCCATTTTCCACCGCCTTACTCATTTTGTGGAAAATCTCAGACCTTATGTGATAACTATACAAATAAAAATAGATTTTAATCTGACAGGTACATACATGAATATAATGTACATGTAAACAAAATTCAACATAGAATCTAAAGTTAATATTATTGTACATACGGCAAATAAGGTTCATGATATCTATTAATTTCACATTACATTTGCATTGCAGAAGGTCTTTAATATTATATACAGAAACATTGAAAACCATACATATAATACTCATAACAGTAATAGAAATATTCGATTTTCATATTATGAAGTTCAATCGAGACATGTGCACAATTATAGAAATTATGATTTTTTATACTACTAAATAAAGTAAGAAATCATGAACCTAAAACATCCTTAATAACTATATGTTTGATTAAAGTTCTGCGACTAAAGCATTGTACGGTAGAATTTCTTTCCACTTCCAACTAAAAAAGATTTAGAAGATCTGAACATGTTAGACATAAAGATTGTAAGTTCATGTAAAGAAAGAGTTGCTCGTTTAATTTGTCAATATTTTCTTGTTTGTTTTACTTTTCTTTTCCATGGGATTTTAATGAATTAAATTAATAAAATCTGAAGTCACTAGAGGAAATCCACTACTTTTAAACAAAATATGTTATTATTGTGTACATTATTCCTATTACATTAAAACGTACAACTTAAAATGCATATGAAATTATGAATTTACAAACCGGTTATGTTATCAGTGAAAGGTCAACATTCAAAAAGCACAGAATACGACTTTTTACCCATTTGGATCATGGATGATTTAATCATGGATTAACTTTGAATAATACTAACAACACTTATTTGGATAATACTAAAGCTTTCAATCACGGATGATTCAATTAATAAATATTGAAAAATGGATTGCAAAACTCCCTTTACACCGAAAATTATAGGTGATATTTACTAAAACATTTTCGTACCCGAAATAAGTTTTGCTAATATGGCGGGAAAACATCCTCTATGTAATTGGCCAGTATGGAAGAAGACGCCAATTTAATATAAACATTTACTTTTCGAATATTATAAATCAGTCTACACGCACTGAACCCGTTTTCGGAAAACAAATAAAAAATAAGAATTCTAAAGGAAAATTAAACTACGAACTCATTCTTATAGCCTACCTCTAGTAGAATTGTGATAAAAATACGGAGTAGCGTCGGCAACAGAAACTTTTCACAGCAATCGCGTCCCAATTCGGATTATGGTACAATAGTGGTGTACCACAATCCATATATGATTAAAATTAATTACTTAATGCGTATACTGTTCTGCTTTTTTAAGTCGCAACTGGTAATTAAATAATTGATCCCACAGAAAAAGTATTTCTCTTGTCCCACACTTCGACCAAAGCTACCTATCCGACGGTAGTGATACAACTTCCCATTTCCAAGCGGCTCAGTCACTGTGCTACCATCGACACCGTTCCAAAAGACAACCGAAAATTGACAAAATACACTAAAAGTACATTTCCTATTGGTTGAACGATCTTACAACGTCTTTAGATTTTTGTTTAAAAAATACACGTAATGTGCTCCAATTTAATTCAATAGAGGATTGGAAATAATTTTATTGTTTCACAAGAGAGCTGCGTTTACGAATTAAGAGGATACTTATAAAAAAAAATAAACTGCAAATATATTGTGACAGGATTATTGTTTTCCTAACTTATAATCGTTTTGATCTAAAAACATGTTATACTTACGTATTTTTGCTTCGGTTTATTTATATTTGTTAACCGATTTAAAAATAGTAATTAATCCCTGATGTTTTCGTAATACACAATGGGAGGTTCTCATTAAAGAAATTTTGTTTCATAAAGTTTTGTTTGCACAAAATTTTATTTTCTTTATTTTTAAATTATCATAAAAAATCTATAAGTATGTGAAGTGTAATTAACACATAATGATACTTTCTGTTATAAGAATATTTTTTACATATAGTAGATTTTATTACTTCATAATTATACTTTGACCTCTAACCATTACCAAATATCTTAAAATAAATCTGTATTAAACAAAAAGTACTTTCGTTCTGAGGATAATAAATATAATTCTTTTTGGAGTGGATTTTGATTTGTTACACCATACCACATAGAGTCGGCTGTGACCATACTTGTTTATACACAGAAACAAAGTTTATATGAATAAATTATTTGTACAAATTAGCTAACGTGAAATTAATAATAATACTTTTTAGATCATTATACGTTTGAGTAAAAGTATTAGCACACCGACAAGAAACTTTGTTCGCATATAATATTTCATGAGAGTATAGAAATTTGTTATCGAAACATTTGATGTCGCTTTAATGTTTGAGGTAAGACAAAAATAACAAAAAGATTAAAGAAACAACATTTGAAAATAATATTGAATTTCTATAAAAAAGATCCTATGCAGAAACAATGGAAATAATATGAGAAATCTGTTTTAATGTCTATAATATTATTAAAGGATCTGAAGATAAGTCAAATTTAGATTTTTTATTCAAGTGGCCAGCTGCTTAAATTATCCGACAATGGGAAGATGTAAAACCTGAAAGTGATTTTCTTAGAAATTATTGCACTGCTAGCAAAACAATCGTAATAAAGAAATTATTTCAGATATTATACGCAGAGTATATTATTGTACTAGATTCTTTGTGTGTTGTTTAAAAAATGTGATTAAAATTTACAAAAAAAATAAATTCAATCTATTCAAATCAGAATAATAGATACAGAAATTGATTTAAATATTTACTTTTAAAGGACAATTTGAAAAAAGATGCAGTAAAGTTGAATTTTGTAGTTTGTAGTTATATTGGACAGAATAATGCTCTAACATGTATAGTGAAGAACTATTTGATGATACATTTTATGTACAATTACATATATATGATTTGAAAATGCATTCACATGACTTTGATCTGAATGGAAGCAAGAATTATCACACATGATATACTAACTAAATTAGAACTGCAAGAATTACTTTGAAGTATGCAACTATATGAAATAGTACTTTTAGTTTCAAATAAACTAAAATATCAAATCATATTTTAGTATTCATTGGAATTATTATCATTATCTTTATTAAAATTGTGCTAAATGTGAAATGGCCATAAAACACATTTTAATTAGTATTGAGGTAATATAAGATATTATTATAAACAAAACTACATAAATAAAATAATACATAGAAGCAATTTCTTCATTTAATAATGAAATATTTTATACATATATATATAAATTGTAGTACTATTTTTGTCCATAACACGACATAGAGCATAAGTTTTATGTACCTCGGTAACCAGTTGTTTGCAAGTTTCGAGCAAATTACCAGCAAATAATAATAAAATTTGTCTAAAAAACCATAGCTATCTGTTTCCGCATTAGACTTGGGATTTGCAGGTAAAGTCTGTTGACAAAATGGTAAAGCAAATTGGCAGCAAACTAGCAGCAAGTCTTGCAACATAGCTCAGGCTGACTAACCTACGTCAGTTTATAATCTAGGTTATATTGCAAGACTTGCTGTTAATTTGCTGCCAATCTCCGTGCAAGTTGTTGATAGCAGATCTTGCATCAAACTTGTAACCATGTTGAATACGTAACATTATACAAGGACAAAATGGCATTGGACAAAATTTGGCTTTGCAGTTTGGCTGATGACTGGGTAGATAGTGTTTCAATAAATTATTCAACAGCTTTATTATAACAATCTGTTTGGCGTATGATATTTAATGTATGTAATTAAAAGTTCATTAATGATAAATAAAAATAATATAACGAAAAATATTATCACAGGCGAGACGCAGAATAGACACAACATTGAATGCATTTTTGCAGCCCAATTTTTTTGGGGGTGTTAGAGCCCCATGACAGCAGACATTCGTTTATCGTATCTTTCAGGGCTGTAATTTTTAACTGTAATATTTTGGTGTCACTCTTCAATGTTACCGATGAAGCATGAATAGGGAATATTATTAGCATAAATGCTTTCCGTTCATATTACGTGTACGTAAAAAGATTTGACAGGAAAAAAAATATCCGATGCTTCGGTTCAAAGGATGAATATGACATTTATGAAATATGACGTAGGACAATATATCTTTCACTTATGTACAAGATAACTTGAAAAATTTACAAGAAACTGAAGATTACTTTAGATTCCTTTCCTTATTCTATAAATCTTTAGATTCCAATACGAGAGTTCCTGCAACTACAAAGATAGTAGGAGACCAGGATATATAGTGAGAGTGGGAAACACTTGAGTAGATTAAGATTATATTTATAAGTAACATTTAAGGTAATTGTTGTTAAATTTATACAAATACCATTGTAAATTGTTGTTACAGAAATCTGTTGAAACAGACCACTACAGTTAGTATAAGATTCTACAATGTTTATGTAGTTCTATTTAAGCCGATTCGATTAAATGAAGCTTATGTTAACTGACGTATGTTTATTGGAATATACATATATATATATATATATATATATATATATATAAAGTATAACGATATAAAAGTTGGAAAGACATATGATGTGCTACGGTAAAAGACGTTTATTCAATTCAATTGCTCACTCGCGTTTATCGTCCTACCACAGACGAGTTATGGTAACCGCATGGCGACGAAAATTGAAACTAATTCTAGTATTTTTATAAAAAGCGCGGGAAACGGCAAATCAGCAATGTCACGCCATCTGGTGTCGATGTCCAAAACTAGATTAAGAAGTTTTGAGTTAATTCCAGTCTCCGCCACCAGGTGGCAGCCATAATTTTACAGATTTTTGATTTTGCAGTTTTCACGCGCCTTTTCGGATCCAAATTCCGCGCAAAATTTTCTACACTCATCTTCTGTTCTCGTACATTTGTTGATACGAGTATTTTGCATGTACACTCTGCCTTAGCGACTTATTGTTTGCAAACTAGCGGTGTCAATATAATTAACAAATTCATATGTAAAAAGTACATTTGCTCTCAGAAAATAAAAAGGAACTACTACCACCGACTAGGTATAGGATAGACATATCATCTTATGGGACTTCGTGTGTCATGTTCTGAAATACCGATAGTGTAAAAAGTCAGGGATTTTCTACTGCCATCTACGTTATGAGAACGGTGAATTTGTGAACTACGTTAAATCTAAGAAGGGACCATGGTCGTGAACGGATTCTGTTCCGACCGTTCGCTATAAAGTAGACGTATTAGAAAGGAGTCTTGGGTTCCAATCCCGACGGTCCTATATTAGTTTTTCTTCGCGTACAAAAAAGTTATTGCGTTTAATATTGTTTTTATGGATATGTATATGTATTATTATGTACATTTGAGTAAATTATTTTATTATTCCATTGTTATTACAACAGTTTAACAGTGACAACGAA
>NW_015374089.1:0-18529 GCF_001272555.1 Dufourea novaeangliae | reverse complement strand
TCATTATTTAATTATTCGCAATAAATAAAATTTTTGTACGTAAATAACGTGTAAGTAAATTCATATGTAAAAATTTACGAATTGCCAGAAGGTAATTGTTCGTGCGTATTAAGATTCTGATAATAGGTAGTAAAACTATTTATACTCCCATATAAATTATAAATATGTGAATGTTAATAAAAGTGGTGGATATATTCTCCCACCTCTTGATTTGATAAATTATTTATGAAACTGCATCTATTCTGAATTTATCTGTTACAAATATCCAAATGTAACGCAAGATATAAAAACCAATAAAACAAGAACATGTAAAAAGTAACATTAGTAAAATGTCCATTAACGATGCATTTAGAATAAATTATCTTGTAGTTAAGTGAAAAAATATATACTTTTCCGTTTCATGGTTCATGACTGTCATATTTATCCCTTAACTTTAAACTGAAGCATCGGATATTTTTATTCTCGTCAAATCATGTAGTATACGCAATAGGAATGGAATATATAAAACTTCATTTGTGCTAATAATACTCAGGATTCATGCTTTATCGGTAACGTCGGGTACTGACACTAAAATGGTAACAGGGTTACGTAGCCCCATGAACGTGGAATAGAAAAAAGCATTGGATGATAGGTCTATTCTATACCTAGTCGGTGCTACTACTGTCTTATAGGCTATTGCAATTTTATTTGTTAATTTATTGCGGACAAAATTTACTCCGCCGGTCTTATTTAAGTCTAACTTACAGTAACATAATATAGTGATAGACGCTTTCACGCTGAATGTTCGATGGAATAACTGGTTGGCCAAATGTAATACAAAAAAGAGTTCATAACTTCTAGGGTAGATAGCACTTGCGAAACGATGAAAAAAAGGCCTGATAAACGCAAGTCGAAGAATTGATATTTTCGAAATTATCGTAACTATCGTACTATACAGAAACAACGGATTACTTTGTCATTTCTCCTTTTCCTGGTTACACAAGGTTTTCGATAGTTTTCTACTTTATCATTTTTTCTTTTCCTGGTTACAGGTGGTCAGGTTGACGTTCATAGTTGTGATAGAACTATGAACGTCATAACGGATAAAAGAATGCAATAAAAACTCGAATGCTACATTACATTCAAACGGCTTTTATTAAAATTTCCCAAACTGTGTGGTTACAAAATATCTTCTAATTCTATTAAAAGATCCGACGGTGAGTGACATTAATGTTTCAATGATAATTATTGGTGTCATACAGCTGTCGTTACTTATAATGAAGACGATAGAAGCGTGAAATATGATGCTGCTACGCGGATCACCTGAAAAAGTTTTTTTTTTATAACAGTAAAAGGACTCAATTAAACGGTTTTAAAATGTACAATTATTGTAAAAGGTGGTCAACCATAACAGACAGAAGATTTTCGGGTTATAGAGTAAATTTATTTTCGGAAACCGCAGGCTGATTTATCATGCGACTTATATTTTTCGGTTATCATTTAACCGATGATACAACCCGAAAATATAGTATTTTGCATATGAAAAAGTAACTCGAAATGTCTATCAATTCAATAAGTGTTTTTGATAAACCTTTATGAGCTGAATACGAATCTGGAAACTGTTATTACCGCAGAACGTTCTGTTTTTGAAAGAATCAATTTAAAAAAAACATGTTTGTGCTATTACAGTAACAGTTTGTCAGTTGCTTATGAAGCGAAATAATTCTCTGGACACCCTCGAATAAAATAATGTAGATAGATATTTCATTATAGAAACTTAAATATTTTTCAATAATGATCGAAGTGAAAAGGAAACCGAAAACGCACCAACTTTTGCCGATATTCACCAATTTATTTGAAAAACTAAGGGACTAGGATAATATCTACTCACAGCATGCGATAGAGGAGATCTTTCTACTCAGAAAAGTGTCAACGAAAGCTACTAAATCTGTTTTGTTTTCAACAGAGGAGCAACATAGTTAAGCAAAACACGTGGCAGCAGTAGTAGTACTCAATGACGGCGGTTGCCTTGCCACTGCGCGGTTCATGCTTTTGTTATGCTCAGCAACAGTTTACGTTATTTTGTTCGGAAGAGTCCAGGGAATTATTTCATGTCAAAAGCAACTGAATAACTGTTACTGTAAAAGTACAACACCCCTCCAATGTTAAAACTTTGCAATTTAAAAAAGAAACTCACTTTTTCAAGAACAGAATGAGCTGGGAAAAAACGGTTTCCAAATTTGTATTCAGTTCATAATATAAAGATTTATCAGAGACGGTTACTGGAGGTTGCAGAATTTTTTTACATTTTGAATAATGTGTAATAATCAAATACACTCGATCAGTTATATTCGAGAACCACGCGAACCTGATGGATTTTCTAAATTCATTATTCTACAAAATCGTGTTATTTTTTCCGTCGAAATCACCCGTATATTTTCAAATCTTCTGTGAACGGTGTGAACCCATTCAGAATACGATGCGTACTGATTGAAACGTGTCCATGGACATTGTCGTCAGCTTAAAAGCAACCAAGTACCGAGGTGTTATCGTATTCATAATAAAGAACTGGTAGAGAATCCGAGTCTTCAAGTCGCATATATACCACATGCATCCTAACCTACAAGCAACGGTAATTATTAACTATTATCAAGATGTTAATCGCCAAGGAACACGCTGTTCCGCTCGTGTAAAATATATGAAATTCTCGCAATTACGCGTCGTAGTAAAGATTCTCGCTGAAATTCGTGAGTCTCTGTCCAGGAAGACAGATCCCGAACAAATGTATCACTTGTCCGAACAACCACATTGCCAGTCTCAGTACAGTCTCGGTGCTGTTCGATCTTATCAGAATCTACAAAGAATTTATGAACACCAAGATAATCGAGAAGCGTCAAAAACAGACCCGTGGGACAATTGGAATTAACATTACCATAACTCCGGTGGCGCTGATACATACGATGTTCGTTGCCATTTGAATGAACAAGGTCGCCGTGAATGTATCTTGGAGATGATCTGCGAATCTGAATGAAAGAGAAATAATGCTCGTCATAAACAGATTCCGGTTTACAAGAATTCTTAACCAGAGATGGGCATTATCTAGATAAAAAATTATTTAAATATCTATTTGAATAAAAGATACTTTATCTAGTGTCGCTACTAAAAGCTTGAACAAAAAAGTAACTTTAACGACGAGCGTCGATTAAATAAATTTATTCAACGAGAATTATCAGATGAGTAAAAGTTACTTTTTGTAATCATGGCGTTTCACTCATAGCGTCGACGATATTTTCATCTTTCACTTTTATCTTCATCCGAAAACTTCGAGTAAATCTATCTACGTCTGTTTACATTGTATACCGACTGTCGGTCGCTGCCCTTCGACGTTCGACGCTCGACGCCGTCAGCGCGTTTTTTCGAGCTGCCTGGCTGGCCAAATTTATTTATAGATTTACTTGAAGTTTCCGGATAACGACAAAAGTAAAACATGAAAATATCGTCGACGCTATATTAGTGAAACGCCATTATTACAAAAAGTAACTTTTACTCATCGGATAATTCTCGTAGAATAAATTTATTTAATCGATGCTCGTCGATAAAGTTACTTTTTTGTTCAAGCTTTGAGTAACGATAAACATTTTTTTATCTTTTTTTCTTTATTCACGATTTGTATTCAGGTAAAAATTTTGTCCATCTCTGTTCTTAACCCTCCAGTAAATATGGGGTGAATCTTTCACTGCTAGGGTGAAAAGGTAATAAGCCGCATGCTTTAAGTCGCTAACTACCCGTGTTGTGCAGCTTATGTGTGTGACAGAGACAGAGCAAGTGTTGGTTCTTGCTCTGCTGTGTCACACATATAGTCTGCTCAGCAGGGATACGCTATACGCTACCGATGACACGTTTAACCCTTTGCACTCGGAATTTCTAATTTTCGCGACAGTCGAGTGCAAAGGGTTAAGGCCCCTTCCTCCTTTAGCAACCAGAAAAAGAGGTGATACTTGGGAATTTTTGTTTAAAGAAAGCAAATTCCGTGTTGTCGTCCATTGTGTGTAAGTACATATTTACTTACTCCAAAGCCCTATTGTGTTCCCTGATGCAAAGTTTAAATTTCTGGAATATCTGTTCGTGTTCCCGTTTCGAAAAGTTTCTGTTGCTTGCGTTCATTATATCCTCGCCCGTGCACACAGTGTTCACGCCCAAAACATGCACTGTTTTTAATCGGTATCTGTGGAGACGGAGGATGATAATCATTAATAACGTATGTATGCTCTTGTTATGAATCACATTACAGTCAATGTTAAATCTTCGATAGCCTTCTAATAGCGAATAAGCCTGGCAGTTAAATATCTGCAACGTTTTTTCCTTATGAATTAAATGTACTTGTATTCACTATAAATAGTACGAAAGCCTATAAGTCTATGCACTCTGCACATATCTTATGAATATTTTCTTTTCTAATTTCTTTTTCACCTACATTCTTGAAACAACACATGATGTATGTATGCTAACAATGGATGTTCGCGAAGTGATGCACGTCAATTTTTCTGTAACTGTGTTTAATTGTTTATGGGATCAATTTAAGAATTTTGCCGTAATTGGTTGGTGCTACTTTTAGAGTTTAAGAGAGAAACCACCCTTTCTAAAAAATTTTAGAACAAATTATTTTTAAAAAATCATTCTTTTTTAAATCTGAACAGCTCTGCACTCAAAGGGTCAATGGTTTTACGACCTCACAATGTCTCCTGTTTGTCGACGATATGTGTTTAGTGTGTGTTTACTTGTCCTTGATTTTTGTGAATACTGTGCTTAAGGATGCAGCAGCACAGTTAAGAAGGCCTCTGCTCGTTAACTGAATGTGCTCCCCGTTCGCGTGGTCGATCGTTCAGCTGAATGGAGTTCATTCAACTGCTAATATCTCGAAACTGGAGCTTCAGATTACAAAACAGTAAAGGACTTTTCGATTTCTATTTGCATGACGAATTTGCGTGTTACGGTTTGTCCCATCATTTTGGGACACCCTGTATATTACATTAAAAGTCCATAAAAATATTGTAACAGGCTTCAAGTTACACATCTTTTATATTAAAAAAAAATCACGACAATTACCTATTTTTAGTGCCCTGAAATGAGAATACCCACTTAATTAACGGAGTCTCTGTAGCGAATCGGAAACGGTAAGAGGCGCCCATACCCTGTAATTGAATATAAAACACAGGCATGCTGAATGAGGATGATGTAAATCACGTCACCAGCTACGAGAAGAATCACCGTCCACAGGGACAGTATATAAGCGTGAAGAATCAACAAATAATAATATTTCTCGCTGTCGATGAAGTATTCAACCTCATACAACATTTGTCTTGGTTCAGTTTCATTTCTGTCTCTTAAGTTGTCGTGCACCATTGTTGCGGTCGTCAGTAACATGTACAGGGACGCCATCGCGCCAACACACACTGAAACGAAACATTGAAAAATGTTATTTTTAGTCGCCACTTCGGGCGTCACAGCCAACGTACACACTAGCACCAGACCGTAACAACACTGAACACCATAAAGTAAAACTTTGATTAGTACCCGAAAGAATCTACGCTCGCACCTCCTGCCCGAGGATGGTATACAACACAAGCGAGTGGTGGCGTTGGTGTTATTGTTTATGTGGCCCCAGGGGCGAATGTTATGCCAGGCCTGATCTACAACACTGCTGTCCCATTTAACTCTTTAGAACCAACAGCCATCCCCCCCATAGACATATACAGGGTGTAACAAAAATGTTGTCCGACTCGGAAATGGGGCACTCGGGGGGTGAATTGGAACAACTTTTTCGTAGCAACAATGTAATCTAAGGCTTCGTTACCGAGATATTAACGAAAAACCGCGACCAATCAGAGCGCGAGTTTGCCAGCCGAGTTCCCGCGGTAGCGTTGGCTACAAATCGCAGCGCGTGGCCACCGCTAGCGCAGGAACTCGGCTGGCAAACTCGCGTTCTGATTGGTCGGGGTTTTTCGTTAATATCTCGGTAACGAAGCCTCAGATTACATTGTTGCTAAGGAAAAACTTGTTCCAATTCACCCCCCGTGTGCCACCTTTCCGTGTCGGGCAACATTTTTGTTACACCCTGTATAGACGGAGCATAAGCTACCACTTTGGGAGAGGGGACCGTAGGATTGGAGGGGAAAAGGCAGCGGTCGTTAGAGGTACGTCGGTTAGCTTCGGATGCATTCGGTTCGATTCAGCTCGTTGTTAATGGCTGTTGGGCTGTGTGCCGTATTATTATTTAATGCTTTATACTATTTATTAATTTCGTTAAATACATATATCTATACAAACTACATGACACACGGAATTTTTAACGTTTAATAGGTATATTCTTTTCAACTCTCATAGCATACATGTATGTAACGTGATTGTATACCAGAATAGCACCGAAAAGGACCGAAGTTACACGATTTACTACTATCCACCCCCTTACCGCGAATCTTATTCCCCCGCTCAGTTAATGCTCCGTCTATACATGTCTATGGATCCCCCCCCCCCCCCCGTCCACCGTTACCGTGGAGTTACAGAAACAAGAGTGTGAGATTATTTGTTTCGGTATAAATAAAAGGTATACCATTTCTTGAGATCTATAACTGCGTGTAATTTTTTTTGAAAAATTGCGTTCCCCCACCCCTCCTTTTTCAAGAACTTTATTTTTTTTAATCGATAAAAGCAGGTTTATAGCTCTCAAGAAATGGTATAACTTTTACTTCCCCCATTTTTTGATATCTTTTGTTGTTTACGACTTATAAGCACGTATATAGAAAGGGCGGTTCCGATAAAAGGATTGATATCTCCTTCAAAGTGAAAACCGGGCACAAACGAAATACAGCTATCTTCTTAGATAGGTCTACCATTCAGATTTAGTGAATAAACTAAACCACAGCCATAGTGTTGCACTACTGAGTGCATACACGCTCATGTCATTGTAATCCCACATAAAATGCGCTAAATATCATATAAGGTAGATGGCCATTTGCAGTTAAACAAAAGAAAAAAAAATATAAGTCTAATAAATATTTATGCAAAGTTTCATCATAATTGGAGTGTATCAGTCCCCGTTGTTCCCTTGTTAGTTACCCATCACTAGACACACGGCGCGAGAGATAGATTGGAAGGGGCAACAGGCGTGTGAGCGGCCCCTTCCGGGAGACAAGTTGGACAGCACTGTTCTAGGTGTAAGCACTTGGTGTTCATCCCCACCACTGGGGGGCCCCCTTGAACCAGTCAAACATAAAATGTAATGCGCCGGTAGCTTCCGAAACTAGAGTCCAAAAAGGATTAAATGTCCGAGTACGGGTGGGACAACGTTAATATAACGATAAAAATTGTTTACTTATTTGTTTTTTTTTCTGAATGAAACTCTTATTATAGTATTTGTGGGATATTTCTGATTAAAACAAAACCAAACACGATATAATTTGAATTATATTTACTTATTGATTATTGATTAAGTGTCATAAATGATCAGCAAGTAAATATAATTCAAATTATACCGTGTTTGAAATCATTTTAATCAGAAAAATCTTACAAGTATATGATTAAAAGTTTTATTGGAATAAAATTAAAAGTAAAAAATGTTTATTGTTGGATTATTGTTGCCTCATGGACACGCAAGCATATAAACTTTATCGTCGCCTCGACGCCCAGTTCCTCTATCTTTTTCACTCGCTGTTCTTTTCCACGTTCGGTATTATTCTATTCTTAGAATCGATTCTTCCTACTTACAATTAGTAACTACCCGGGCTCCAATCCCAATTTTCGGGTACTAATCTAAGTTTTACTGTTCTTTTTTTTCTTTTCCAAATGATCGATAACACTGCGCTAGGAAGGAGAGTTTTTCTAACTCGCATGCAGTCAGTACATGGACGTATCCTCGTAATTCTTGAACTCAATTGATTAATGTTAATATTTTTTGACATTGTACAGGGTGTCATCAGGGCCATTCCTGGCGGGGGGCAAAAGGTAGGGGCAACTGGGCGGCCAAACCCAGGGGCGACCGCACATCGTTTATTATATGTAAAATTTTGGCTAGTAAGATTAAGAATCAAAACTTATTTTATGATTATGAAAATTTTCGACAAACAGAAATCAATCAAATTAATTGTATATGTAATTTTTGTAGCACCACTCGTATACAAGAATGAACTATCTTTGTGGACAGCCCAAAATAGTATACGATATTTAGCCATATTTATTACATTAAATTCGTGTAGATAATTAATGGTCGTAACCTATGAATCATAACATCATTATTACAAACATTATACGTTAGTTTTGTACTTATATGTGGAATAAAATATTCCCTTTAAATAAAACCATTAATTTTTTTAGGATCTTTGTGTCATTTTATAAAAATAAAAATTAGAAAAATATTCCTTTTGAATGATAAATGTTAAAAGCTATGTACACACATACATGTATAGATACAAAAGTACAAACTGCATATCAAAGTTTTAATTAAATAATATTATATTAATACGGGCGGCAGTACTATTTTTGCACCTGGATGGCTAACATCCCAAGGACGGCCCTAAGTGTCTTGTAACTGGTTGTGCAACCAAATGGGGAGTGATTCTACGTCAAAAGAATAAGTCGAAAATACAAAATAAAATTTTTTCATTCGAGACCGCCATTGCCAGGAATGAAACTTTCAAACCATGACCATGCGTAAATTTTTTGGATCGCACGATGTCATGTCTAGGGAAGAACCGACCGGATTAAATACAGGTAAATAATGGATACTTTCGTTTCGATACCGAGTAATTTTAGTATTGATACTACAGTTATATCGAATGGAGCGAATAATCAATATGAAAACTAATGAACGTGAAAGTGGTTATCGTTCAGTGATATACTTTGTTAATAAATGTTCGTTAATAAAAAATATCTTCATTAATATGTTTTCATTAATAAAATATATCTTCGTTAAAATCAGAAATGGGCGAATGTATTATCTAGATAAAGAATGTCGAATAACGAATAAAAGATAAAAAATTACCACCTCATTTCTAATCGTTTAAATGTGGAAATTCCATTTTTTATAACAAAATAATACTTCTTTCTGAACGAGTCGATATTTAGCAAACAATTATTTAATCTGATTAACTGTTTAATTGATGACGCCTTTAGATACCGAAGCTTTCCAGTATGTACTATCCGAATAAAATTCTGCTCAACTCTGGTTGAAACATATTACATTAATAAAAAAAGTACTTTGTAATCGTATTCCTTCGATACAAATAGGTACCGATATGTTTGATGCGATACTAAGTAGATATCGATACTTTTTTTCGATACAAGCGATGAGTGAAAGTATCGATACCATGAAGGTATCAGTTTATCCCTATTCAGAACTAGCAGTTCCCATCTTTAATCCAGCTGTGTAAAAAAGCGCTGTGGTAGTCCTGACTTATAATTCTCAAACGCACAGTACATGCAAAACATCATCTGCGGTCTAATAAGTAGCGAATCGTTAAAGTATCATCACATGTGAAAGTTATAGTATTCTTTCTTCCCTCCATGGAGTATTCGCGGAGAAGCTGTTGCTCAGCCTGTTCCGTTATTCGGTCCCAATCGTTTTTAATCGATTCGAACATAGTTTTTATCTGTAACCACACATGGAAATATCAGTATTCTGTACATCCCTTGAGAATAAGGAGTAAAGTAATGGGGGAAAGTTCCTTAATTTGGACCGGACCCTAAATTTCATCATAATTTTTATTCAAACATATTAATTAACTCAGGCGACATTTCTTAGCGGGGGGTTATAGCTCAGACATAAAGATCCTTATTTTATTTAAATACATTTATTAAATACACATTTTCACGTACATTTAAATACACGTGTAATATGTATACATACATATATGTATATATATACTAAAACTAAAACTAATAACTATATATACATATATGTATATATTAGTATATTAGTTTGTTCGACAAAGTTTCCAAACTTTTCTTGAAAATTAAAAAAAATTTTTTTACAGTAAATATACAAAATTTTTGTTTTTCACTTATTTGTAAATTATACTTATACTTAAATATTTTGAAGTAGATTAAAATATTAATCATTCAAATTAAATTGGTAAAATTGATAAGAAAGTATAAAGCACCATATGGAGCCCCAGCTAGGTACGATAATAAACGCGGACGGTCCAATACAGGGAACTTTCCCCAACATATTACCTTTTCCATTTTCACCATAACATTTATATACTTTGCTACAGCTACGCACATGGTGAAGACAGGTGGTATACACTGAATACTAATATCATAGTTTTTCCCCCATGCCTCTATCATCGCGGTAATCTGAAATACATTATAATACTCTCTAACTGAAAAAGGAAATCGTTTAAAAAAAAGAAAGAAACAATTTTCGTCGGTCCTATGGGACCGATACCCTTTAGGGGAATATTTTGAAATAACAGATAAGATCGGTTTTTTCTCGAAGAATATTTTACGAATTTTTTGTGGTACTGGTACTGTTCACTGAGAAAGCTGTTCCTGCAAAAGTACAAAGCTGAAAGGTTATGTTTCTTTAGTTATCCAAGCCAAAAAACAAAAACAACCACGCTCCTTCCAGTTTTATTTCGAGATCGACACGATCCACATGATTCTCGTCATCGAAAAGTCGTCGTCGTACATCATCATGGCGATTCGTGTGATGATTTCGCATTTCTAGATCAACAGGGAAAGTTAATTTTCCTCCTCGACAGCTATTTTCTCTTTGTGTCGAATACTCCTTAGAGATAATATAGAAAAAGGAAGATATAAAGTATTTCTGGAAGTTGATTTCAGTAGGCGCAATCTTTTTTTTATAAGTTTAAGGGTGGGCGATTCTACCTTGTAGGGTCGTCAAGTAGATGAGTTTTTGTGAAATTTTTTTGAAAATAACAACCTGCTAAATATCGAATGATTTTGTCGAACACATTTTTTGTGCGAAAAATTCGCAAAAAATCACCTACTTTGTTGCCCCAGAAGACAGAATATCCTTCGCCCCTTAATCTTTGTCGACAGGGTTCACAGTAAGGTGATGTTCTTCTTATTTAGCTGTTAGTGCCCAATTTTAGACCCAATCTTATTGGATATTATATATCCTCTGACAATTTCAACGTCGACATTATCTCTTCACAAAAGAATATGGATATATAAGTATATTTCTTGTCTACTTTCACGAGACACTCCCCACGAACAATCTTTCTGCTGCTTCGCGTTCTCTCACTGTCATCTTTTCTAAATGTTCCAAGTGCACTTCTCCTGACCGATACCCGTTAAACATAACATGGGAAACGATCGTAACAGCATGACGACATTGTCGTGGCAATTAAACTGTCCATATCGGTCAGCCTGAAAATATGAAATTGCGGTAATTATGATCGTCGCCCGATTTATCGAGGCGATTCGAGGAAAGATTGTTCGATGGAAAGGTTTGTACTGTTGTTCCGATTGACAAGGCTTGTTATTTTCTCCGTGGAAGGCTGTACTTCCCGGATCGATAGCAATTTTCCTCGCGCCGACCCTATTCGCGCATGGAAATTATACTAGCAGGTGGACATTCGTAATTCAAATCGGTACGATTTTACTAAACGCTACACATTAAATAATTTCCATTGTATAGTTATCCTTTTGGCTGATCGTGTGACGTGTCACCAAGTCACTGCCCGACCGAGAAGACGTTCGCGCGCAGTGGGACTCTCTTGTAACGACAGTGAAAGTGAGTGATTTTTATGAATTTTGATTTTTTTCGGGACTAACTACCTGACAAATACGGGACCAGGCCCGTTTCGGGGCGTAAAGTGAAAGTATTGAAGTGCGAAAATAATTTTTGTTCCTTTCAATTCTTGTTGTCTATTAATTGGATATTGTACGCAAGTCTTGCGACACTCTAAAACGATGTAACCATTGTTTGTGGGTAGCAGAGTTGGGCAGAATTTTATTCGAATAATACAGAGTGAAAAACAGCAGTATCTAAGATCGCCATCCGGACCTTTAAATAGTTAATGAAGTTAAATAATTGCTTGATTGGAAAATTGGAATTTCCACATATAATCGATTAAAAATGACGAAGTACTTGTTTCCATCATTTATGATTTTATTTTACTCTTTATCTAGATAATGAATTTGTCCTTCAACTTTTTTTTGATATTACAGAATTTACGGTGGGATTATATGGCTAATTTGAAAGGAAAACATGAAAAATTCGAAAAGTTGTAGCGCTTAATGGAAAAATTTACCTTTTTTCGGCAGACAAGTTGAGTTTATGTTGTTTTTAAAAAATATTATAAATCAAAAGTAAAATGAAAGTTTAACGAATAATTCCTGGAGTAATTTGTAACCAAGTGAATGAGCTTTATTCGAAAATGATTAATTGATTGGTTTTTTAGTTATCACGGGTAGGCCAGTTTAAAAGACGTGGTTTCGAAGAAGACACGTTTAAGGGGGAAGGCTCATGTAAACCGCTAAATATCAGATGATTTTTGGGGATTTTTTTATGCGACAAAGGATTGATGGAACTTTCTGAAGCTTTTAATATATTTATAGTTACACTTCAAAATATAAAAAAAAACGTTTCATTTTAATGTGTTCGCGTTTTGCGGAGTTATTAAGGTCGTTCTCCACAGAATCCACAACATCGACGTCGATGGTGTTGATCGACGTGCAGTCTAGAGCTTTCTCGTTTTGTACTCGAGCATGGATGGGAACAGATTTGTTTTTTTAATCGAATTACGCATCGGACGAATCTAAATCGGCTAAAAAATGCGAAGAATTAATAATAATGTGGGGCTTTGAACAAAACGTAGCGATTTTTGCGTAAAATTTTCCCCTTCATTATGCAATAAACACACTTTAAATAATTGATATCATAAATCAAGAAGGCTATTTATGCTGCACGCCAATTTGAAAAGATTGGTTTCGGGAAAAACACGATTAAAGTTTGAAGTGTACTTGTTGTCATCGACCTATAACATTTAATTTTTTTAATTTCGGAAGTTCCTTTTGTAAATATATTCTGAAGACCCAAGCTTTCAAAAAATACAATTAAAAGAAATCGATTCTTTCGATCAGTTTGCCTCCCCCCCCCCTTCGCTAGTGTGGCACCAACATCACCGACGTGTCGACCGATAATCTGGTTACGCCCTTGCACTGTCCCCGTATAGCCCTCAACTAGCTTGAAAATCAACGAAATGATAATTATTTCTTTTTTCCAGCGGAATACGGTACACCCCAACGTAACGTGACGTGACGGTGACCAGACGATATGCGTCTTTTAGAGAAACCTCAGTATTGTTTGATTAAATTCTGTTTGAAGTACGTCGGTTTGTGGCCCTATCAGAACAGGAAGCTCGCGATGGTGAAACAAACGTTCGGAGTCGGCCTGATTATTAGTATAGCGATACCAGAGGTAAATATCTGAAATTATGAAGTTTCGAGATCACCGATATTTTGTTAAAGGGATCCCTATACATTTTTTCGATATTCTTATAGAACGTAAAATAAATAATTCAACGACCTTAACCCTTTGAGTATCTTACAGTCGATATATCGGTTTCGTGGGTATGCCGAAAACAGAAACCCAAACATAAAATTACAATAACAATTCCAAAAATTATGGAACTGTTACTGCTTTTCCGAGAAGGATTCGTTATGAAAAAATAAGAACAAAAAGGTGGAATGAAATATTTTTATTTAAGACTTCGTTTTCAAGAAAATCAACTTTGAAAATCTGCTAAATACGGGGGCACTTGAATAGGACTGTTCCGTTTCTATTTAATACTATGGTGAATACACGTGTTGAGATTAATTTTCAAACTCGATTTTTGCGAAAAAAGCTTTAAATGAAAAAATTGATATTGCATATGTTGTCCTTATTTTTCAAAAAGAATCACCTCGTACTCGCTTGTACATGTTAGTCGGTCGCATCCTGTATGTACATACAGATGATACTTGTGAATACCAATACTTGTAGTATAAGAATCGTGGACAGTAAATTGACAATCACGAGTGTTTTAAGGGTAATGGTACTCTTCCATTAGAAGGCTGTTGTGTTTGCAACGATCATGAAAACGTTATTTTTTTTCTCTTTGATAAAGAATTGTGTTTCTTGGTAAAATATGAACTGCATGCAATGGTTTAACAATATTACCTGCGAAACGTAGATACAGGGTATGTATACATATATGTATACGTTGACGTGACAGTTGGATTTTTGATTAAATTCACAAAGCTTCGCCACGCATCGCGCCACTTGTCTTTGAGGAGAAATGCAAGAAAAATCCGATGGAAAGCTATCGAATGTGCAGTTTGATGTACGTATGTAATGAAATTTTGCAAAGTGTCAGAAAATAATGCAACAGGTGAAAATACAGAATGGCCCAATAACTTTGACAACCTTGAATATCTCAGCTACTTTTAGAGATATGGAAAAAGTTTATGCAAAAAAAATTGTATGGTAAGAAGGGGCCCATAACATGTAAATAATAATTGCTTCCTAAGTGGAGGATTTTTGGAGATTTTAACGACCAATAATACAAGGTCATTTGACAAAAATCAAAGAAGTGAAACTAAGATTTTTACGTCATAAGTAGCTTTGGTAATTCGACGAATCTCAATGGTTGCGTTTATGCAATCGGACGCCACACCGAGCACCTCTTGAGTTATGAAGAAAAAACGTTCCGTTATAATATTCACTGCGGAGAATTCTGGCCGAGGTACGTCTGATTTTAATAAATTTCCACAAATTTTGATAACGCTTATATGTAAGACAATATTTGAGCTGAAATAAAACAATAAATCATATTCACTTTCCTTTTCTTCAGAATCAAATTAAAAATAAAATGGCCGAAAATATCGTGTGGTTCGTATCAGACAGACAATATATTGTACTATTCTGTGAAAATAATATTTATGAATGTTTAAAGTTTTCACACACAAGTGAGTCAGTATTCAGTTGACAACAAATTGCACCAGCTAATATTGACAAAAAAACTTTTTTTTTTCAAGAAAAAATCAAGGACACCACAGTTTTTTAAAAATAAATCCGTAAATTTTATTGCTGCAGCAATCATTGTATTTGTATAATCTCCTTACAAAAGTATGAGGCTAACTAGGTCGAAAATTGATTAGTTTTTTGATAGTATAATAGTATTTGAAGTCCCATCACTAGATACTACCCACGAACAGTATTTCCGCATATTTGGGGTTATTTGACTGTAATCTCTTCTAAATGTTAGCATATGGAACATATCGTAATAACATGTCAACATCGTCGTGGCAGTTAATCTGTCCACATCGATCGGCATAAAATCTGTAAAAATGCAGTAATTAAAACAATCCGCCCATTTATCTAGAAGATTCGAGGAACGGTTGTTCCGTATACACTATCGAGGACGTTAGCTTATACTTGGTGATGATTCTTTTGCGAGATTTTTGTCACACTGTCCCCTAAAATTGTTCCATTGGCTAGGAAGATAATTCCTGTAAACGATAAAGCTGACCAGATAAGAGGAATACGTGGCACATTCACGTTAAAGTTGCAATAGATGTGAAATTTTTTATGAACGGAGAGGTATGAAAAAAAGATTTTTAACGCTGGTTAAACAATCTTTTTGAGCAAAAATAATTACTTTAATACCGCTATGGTTCCGATTTTATCGACATAGTAATTAACTAATATTTATATATTTTTAAATATGTGTTCTAAAATTTTACGTATTTCATTGATATTGTCAATTTCATTAGTTTCTGTACGATATTATTTGTAAATGTATAATAATAATATTAATTTAGAAAATGGAGGAATTAACGTTGAGTATTAATATTTGATATGTAACAAGAATATAATAATTTTAATACGAAATGGTGAAGATTATACTCTAAATAATAGAAAAAGAAAAGAAAGTGCAGTTATTGAGTTTAAACACTTTAATTTTAACACTTCGACACATGAACGAAGCTCAAATTTCACTTTACGCAGATTCCAAAACACCACGCGTGAAACCAGCCTGTTAGATGGTAGCTTAGCACCAATAATTTGGCTTTCGTCGTGGTCAAGTAGAAATAATTTTTCTCTTCTCTTTGGTTTCCATTTTTGGTTTGAACTTTCACTGTCACTTGTATTTTTCGTTGTGTTCTCACTGAATGCTCAGAATAAACTAACTGAATCAGTATAATCACAATTAAATTGTTGTACGGTATTGCTTTCTCAACAGGTAACGACCTAACGGGTCCTGATTCGCGACTCATGTATAGTTTTGGGTAACCAAGCCGGATTCAAGCCGACCAAGCCAGATGACGTCACGTGGCATCGGCGAGGGGAGATGGTATCTGATCCCAATAAGCCTCCGGCGACTAACGCTCGGATTACAATGTAACACACATAATGAATCACCCATGACAAAAAAATGTAACTTTTACTCCTTTCAGTGTAGTTTCTTAAAAATGAATAAATTTACGAGATTCTCCTAAAGAATCCAAAAGTCCAAACCCGAAATAAATCAGACTATATTTAATAACATACAATTCATATGATACGAATTGTCAAAGTCGGTTTGTGTGAAATAGTCTTAATTTGTGCAAATGAAACTTGTGTTTAAATGTAAATACGGAAAAAAAAAAATCTTAACACTAAATAAATATGTGAGTATGATATTCTTGAAAATACAAAACATTTCATTTAAATGCTCAGAAGCATGGTACTTTCACATTTGGCGCGCAGTTACGTCTGTTTCAGAAAATGAAGTTCGATGTGACACAAGCTTGTCCCGACCTCAGATCGATCCGAAATTTGGTGTAATTATTTTTTCATGAAATGGAATTCACTTAGGGGGCATCATACTGAAAATTTTATGTTTGAAAAATAAGATCCACCCCTATTGGATACGTCCGTTATATCTACGAGGCTTGCTATTTTTTCCCTGGACGACTGTTCTCCTCGGAAACAATAGTCATTTTCCTCACGCCACCCACAACACTCGTCACGCCTGGACATGATAATAGCAGGTGGACATTCATAATTCAAATCGATACGATTTTACTAAACGCTACAATTTGTAAATAATTTCCATCGTATAGTTTTCCTTTTGAGTGGTCGCGTGGTGCGTCACCAAGTCACAGCCTGACCGAGGAGACGTTCGCGCGCGTTAACGGGGGTGACTCTTTTGTAACGGCAGTGAAAGTGAGTGACTTTTATGAATTTTGTTTTCGTTTTTGGACTAACGACCCGACAGACATGAGACCAAACCCGTTTCGAGGTGTAAAGTGAAATTTTTGTAGTACAAATGTAAAGTCCTTTCAATTTTTCTTGTCAACAAATTGAATATTGTACTCAAGTCTTGTGATAGTCTACAATCTACAAATTTACAGCTGAATTTTATTTGAATAATGGATATTGAAAAACAACAGTATTTAAGATCATCATCCTGACATTTAAACAGTCAATCAGATTAAATAATTGCTTGTCATGTGTCTACTCTTTCAAAAAGAAATACTATTTTATTATCACAGTTTGTATTTCCAAGTTTAATCGATTAAAAATGGCGAAGTACTTGTTGTCACCTTTTATTCGTTACTCGAAACTCTTTATCTAAATGATGAATTGGTCCTCTGGTTCTGTAGTGCATCTGTCGCATACAGCAGAATCGCAAAAGCTAAGAAATTCTTCCTTGATATTACATAGTTTACGGTGGGATTATGTCTATTTCGAATGAAAAATATAGAAAATTCGAAAAGTTGTAGCGTGCAGACGAAAAATTTACTTTCTTTTTGGCAGACAAGTTGAGTTTATCTTGCTTTTAAAAAATATTATAAATCAAAAGTAAAATGACCGTTTAATAACGCATAATTCCTGGAGAAATTTGTAACCAAGTGAATGAGCTTTATTCGAAAATAATTAATCGATTGATTTCTCAGTTATCGCGTGCAGGCCAATTTAAAAGTCATAGTTTCGAGGAAGACACGTTTAAGGAGGGTGGTTAATGTAAAACGCTAAAAAGAAGATGATTTTCGGGGATTTTCTTATGCGACAAAGCATTCATGAAACTTTCTGAAGCTTTTAGTATATTTTCAGTTACACTTCAAAATATAAAAAAAACGTTTCATTTTAATATGTACGCTTTTTGCAGAGTTATTAAAGTCGCTCTCCAGGATGTGCAATCTAGAGCTTTTTCGTTTTGTTCTGGAGCAACGATCTGAACAGATTTGTCTTTTTAATGAACTTACGCTTCGGACGAATCTAAATTGGCTAAAAAATGCGCAGTATTGGTAATAATGTGGGGTTCTGAAGAAAACATAGCGATTTTTGCGTAAAATTTTCTCCTTTATTATGCAATAAACACACTTTAAATAATTCATATATCATAAATCAGGTAGATTATTTATGCTGCACGCCAATTTGAAAAGATCGGTTTCGAGAAAAATACGTTTAAAGTTTGAAGTGTACGTGTTCTCGTCGACCTATAATTGTTAATTTTTTTAATTTCGGAAGTTCCTTTTGGGAGTACACTCTGAAGAC
>NW_015374088.1:0-265 GCF_001272555.1 Dufourea novaeangliae | reverse complement strand
CGGCGCCGGCCCGCACCTCGGCGGCGGTGCAGCCCCCGGCTGCAGCAATCGCCGCCACCGCGTACTCCGCGGTCACGGACTCGTCGAGCCCCGTGAGCCGTATCTCAGCGGTCCTCACTTGGCGCGAAACGCGGACGTCCGTGCCGCGGAAGACCTCCCCCAGCCGCTGCGCCAGGGCGTCAGCCCGGGCAGCGCTGTCGATGCCCGGGATCTCCAATATGGATGATCCCGTAAGCCCCTTACGGTACCGGAGGTCATGGACCCC
>NW_015374087.1:107058-107454 GCF_001272555.1 Dufourea novaeangliae | reverse complement strand
AAAACACAATAGGCAAGGTCTTCGTCGATGGCAGTAAGACGTTACAGGAAATCGGTGGGTGGTGGTCCTGCAGAAGACAAGAGGCAGTTTTATAATGTCCAGACGCGAGCTCCCTCGGCATCGTGGCCAAGTAGCCTCGAGGCCCCGAGTGGTGTATGAGAAAAAAATACAGATGTTGCACTAAGAATATACGAAAAGAAACGCGACCTCCAAGACACTTTCCCATGCAGTTTTTCCTTCCCAAAAAGTATTGACCATGAAAGAGTGGGGATCGACCTATTACGCCACATCGATCCTAACGAGGGAGGATCAGTTCAACAATATCAGTCGTCCTTTCCGAACGGTGCCCTTTGCATTCTACGAGCAAATAGAGTTCATCTTCGGAAAACTAAGTTT
>NW_015374087.1:93948-103472 GCF_001272555.1 Dufourea novaeangliae | reverse complement strand
CGTAGTACAAGCGTAGCGCGTAGCCACCGCTAGCGCGGGAACTCTGCTGGCAAACTCGCGCTCTGATTGGTCGCGGTTTTTCGTTAATATCTCGTAAACGAAGCCTCAGTTTAAATTTTGGCTAAGGAAAAAGTTGTTCCAATTCACCCCCCGAGTGCCACATTTCCGAGTCGGAGGACATTTTTGGGACACCCTGTATACAAACGAATCTCATATATATTACAAACGAACTTTGTTTAACATCATCGCTGACAGAGTCAAAATATACAATTTGTGAACCTTGTGAAGCGAATTCGTTGTTACGAAAATATGTGTCGATAGTTTATTAACTGAACATTCATTGACAACTTACGTCAATTTACCAGTAAAATACTAAGGTCAAACGATTCATTACATTAAAAAATGCACATAGATTATTCAACAACAAATATCTTGTATACGTTTGTTTAAAAAATATGAATTTGTTACGTTAAAATGTGAAAAGTATATATACTTACATAACTGCAAGAACGCTTAAAAGGAAATCCAATATGGCGAAAAAATATGCTGGACAATATGGCGGATGCAGTAACGGTTTCTTCCATTATACCTTTCAAATTGAAACGCGTTTAAAACGCTATTCGAGTCAATAGGTTCACATAACAAATGGAAAAGCTAATCTTTCTAGAATATTGCACATCATTTAAATGTTACAGTTCGGATCAACTATAACACGTTTTATGAAATATTGTATTTTATTATGGACTCGTTGTTTCAATGTAGGGCAGGTCGTCTACGTTCTCTCGAGTCTGATCACCGTTCATCTTCGTTCGAAACAGCCATAACTGGGTGTGGCGGCACTACCTCCTACATTCGCCATCAGAGGTCTACCGAGTTGACACCTTTCCCGCAACTACCTGAAGCCTTCCTCGTTCGTATATATACGTCCTTAACCGACCATCGTATATCCCCGCGTCTAAGGCAGGGTCTGCTAGGTAGCCTTACTGACGAGTCCACTAGCAGGCCCAGGACGAAACGCTCCCTCTCCCCTCTCCTTTCCTTTCCACATTTTCCAGACAACAGTTTACCGCCAAACCGGGTAAACAATTCGCCCGGTGTAAGATAGATTGTCATGTTTCGGGAATGTACAGAGCTATCGTTCCGTCCATTGGACCCAAGTCGTCACCCGTCTCGGCCCGTCCCCAGAGAAATTTCCATAAAATACTGTAGCCGGTCACGTAACGTAAATTGCGACCGGAAGAATTTCCATTCCGCTTCCCTTATGTCCCGGCATTTACTCTTAGATTTCCAGTTACTTGCATCCACTTTATCGGGGAAGGTCACTGCACGGAACGTGATTCAACAATTTGAAGATATCAGTAGGTGTTCAATATTGAGACAACTCAATTGACGGGGGCAGCACCTTCCAATGATCATCAACGAGCCGACCATGCAACAGCCGTTCAGCCATGAACCATGCATCGGTAATGGCTGGCATCATCACCGCAGATTCACACACCACGCGCCGATAGCTGCGTGTGGCGTGCGCGTCGCTCACCACGAGCCAATCGCGGCCCGTGGCGTGCGTGTCGCTTAGCGAACGCACCAATTGCAATCATCAACAGTGATACGTCACATCCGTCTTCCTTACAAGCTGGCGGAAACGACGTCTCACTCGCTCTCACACTCTTGTTCGGATCGTGGTAACGACGGCACCGCTCACGACTCAACAGGTGTTGTTCTTAGTGTGACTCTTGTGCATAACTCTTCACTGTTCGTATAAATCGTGAATACCGTGACGGAACACCCACTCAACAAGCACAACTCTACTACCCCGTAGCTCAACTCACCACCAGACCAGCTCACGCCGAACTATCATCATCTGATCGGCCATTGTCGAACCACCTGCGACCACGAGGTGATTTACGCCCACCTCGTTGTGCATATCATCGCAGTGGTTACTCATCCGCACGGTAAACATTCAAGTCTCATTTACACGTAGACGATCTTGCAATAGAACAACTCATAAGGTGGCCATTCAGTTCATAATGAACAGTACTCTACAATTGACTTAATCAAACAGAATCACATAGCCTTACTCACACGATTTACTCAGAGCACGTCAGCTCATTCTTATTGTATTCAAATTCTCAAGCCTGCTCATCCATTGTTTCTATAACTATAAATTTATGTTGGTCACTCACTGTTAGATTCACAATCCATAGTTGACACAGTCATTCTTCATGTCATAGATAAAAAACTCATTGGTTCATTGCATACTTTAATTCTGGTTCACTCATTGTTTTACCCATATTGACGCAATAAAGGAATCACAAAGCCAACATGTGTACATTTATTTGCCACACAGCTGTCACCAGACATCCGTTTCAATCCTGGCTCGTTTCTTGCAAATGCCACTAACATACAGTCCACTAAGCTATTAAAATTACCAACTACAACCTGAGCATTACGCAACAGTAGGGAATAGCTGCGAAACGAATTGGAGGTGTCACGTAAAGGTGCAATAACTCTCGCTAACGTAATAACCGCGTTGCAACCCTTTGTCGAAACTCTTATGCAATTTTTATGGAATTATATGTAGGATCTTCTTCTGTAAAAATTGTAATACGTGTACAATACCATCTTCGTATTATTTATTATCAAATTATGATTTGAGAAATCCTGAGATTCACGCATTCGTATGGATAGTTTGGAAATAGCAATTAAGTGTACTATTTTTATGCAATTCCTATTTATGTACAGTAAATCTTCGGTTAATGCTCGAAACTTGGACTGCTTTGGAGCAGTTATCATAGAGGGACACTACTTCCACATCTTATCAATTTTGAGGCCGAGCCTCGGTAGTGCGCCTTTATATTTTGCCGGCGGCCGACAAAGATTAAAAGCAGTAGTGGGGATGAAGCAGAAGCATTTGATGTAGAGATCTTTCCGAGCATTTATCGAAAATTTACTATATCGATATTACCTTTATTTTTATCCTCCTCTTGTAGTCAATTTTTCTTAATTACAAGATAAAATTCACAGGGTGGCACGTAATTTGATCAAATAAGTGCGACAGCTATTCGTGACAAAATTTGTAAGTCATTAGAGTGAAATATAGATAAGTTCCATCATAAGTAAGGAAAATCTTTGGCCAGAAATTTGAATGAAACTCATGAATTGTATGGTGTTACAAGACTTTAATATGATACAAGCGCTATTCTCACTAAACGAAAGAAAATTGCTGACAATCTTCGTAGTTTCAAACAGAGTGAAACGGTAGGTGGTCCAAAGAAATAGGGGCTCGTTAAAGTTTACAATTATCAGCCGCGGTCACGAATCCATTATGCCTCGCACTTCGGAACGCACCATCTCGAAATGGATAGAAGGCTTCACGCCAACGGTGAATTACTCTTTTACTTCTGTAGTTCAGCGGAACAACGCCTGGCCGGGAAACGACGAGAAGTCGCTTAAAATATAGGATTGCTTTTTAGAATTTTACTTTCTTATTTACGGTCACACAGCAGGCGTGCAATTTCAAACATTACGAGGCCATTCCGTAACGAAGTACTTAGTTCCTTGCCCCCTTTCGTTTCTGAATGACACTCAATACCCGCAAAAGGGAGGCGTAAAAATTACATTTCGACAGCCCCGTAAACGAATCTTTCAGTTTCCCTTCAAGTGGAACACCGTTGAAACGACCGGCAAATACAGATTGTTCGAAAAACATCAGTTGTACCGTAACGCTACAGTTTTCTTTTCTTTTTTTTTAAACCAGGCCTGTCCAACTTCTGGCCCGCGGGTCATTTCGCCAGACGACGCGGTCCCCACCATCACTCAGTCCATACCCCACTACTCGCTTGCGCTGCGATGCGATCGTTGGGCAAGAGGTACGTGCGGGTAGGAATTTCTGGAGCGTCAGAAGTGGGGACAGTCAGAGCATGTACACGCGCTTTCTTTTCTCTATATCGTCGGGCTACTTGTGGATATGGAGGAGGGTTATTCCCTTCGGCTGAAAGAGCTAGCCGGTAGGGGCGATTATCGATTTTGGCCCGCGGGCCAGAAGTTGGACAGGCCTGTTTTAAACAATGGCAGCAAGTGGTATCGTCCAATTATAGCGTCATTAAAAACTGAAAAATTTTACATTTGAATGAGAAAAAAGTTCGTTTTGTAAAGTCGTTACACCGAGTACTGCTTGTATCATTCCATCGTTCTCAATCAACCATTTTTAATGACGAATGCAGATGCTGCAACGCTAGAATAATTATGTACATGCATGCAAAAGTAAGGAATATTTTCTGTGAAAATCTCTAATAATGTTTTGATAAAATAGAATGAAAACCATGGCGGCCATTACAGAGAATCTTCTATAAGTGTCAGCCGATTCCTCCACGATGAGTCTACGGACGTCATCCCCACTACTGGGCAAAGGGGCCGTGGAACCAGTTAAGCGCATCATTTTTTGCCCGGCACGCCGCGACGACTTCCCTTTCACGAGCCGACGCGATGGCTGAACGAGCGGAGATCAAGGAAAGATTACATGCCCGATTATCGAATGACACAACGCTAATGCAATGATGAAACTTTTTTATTTTTGGTTCTTTGTTAATGAAACTTTTACGAACATATTAGTGAGATTTTTCTAATTAAAATGATACCAACCACGATA
This sequence comes from Dufourea novaeangliae, assembly GCF_001272555.1. Classification (NCBI taxonomy): domain Eukaryota; kingdom Metazoa; phylum Arthropoda; class Insecta; order Hymenoptera; family Halictidae; genus Dufourea; species Dufourea novaeangliae. Next base: position 98,824 of record NW_015374087.1, on the reverse strand, counting down.
TAATTTCGAGTATTATACTCCTGGGTAAAATATTTGAGGAGAAATATTTTAAATACTATTTTGAGTAATCGTTTTTCTGCAGTTCAAATAAAATAGTACTTAAATAAGAAGTGAAATTTCGTCAAATAAAATATTTTGACTGTGTATTATAAATAGTATTTGAAAAATTTCTTGAATGAAAATAAATTAAGGAGGGAATGAATATTAGAATGCAAGAATTCATGACATCTACAAATTAAATTTATCTTCTTTCTAAATATGGCTATTTGCATGTAACAAAGTACATCGTACATCGTTCAAAATTTTCGGCACTGAGATTGCTCTTTTGTGGACAAAGGATCAATCCAGCAAAACTAAATAGCCTTTCAACTGGGGCAGACGACGGAATTCGTGTATTATATTTTAAAAATAATTGTTGCATATATTTATGAAACCTCACCACTTTATGTTTCATAATGCCTTGAAATTGTGAATCTTTATCACTTAAATATTGTAATAATTCTAATTCTACAATGTTGCTGTCACTGTCAGCAATATCATCATCAGTTTGTTTCATGAATGAAAAAAAAGTCATCTGTTTCTATATTTTCTATTCTATTTTGCGAAATTGAAGAAGAATGATTTCGTATATCTGGAGTTACTATTTCTTTTGGAGCTTTTAGTACTATTTTTGTAATATAATTACATTTATCTTCCATTAAATTATTTGGAATCCCATGTAATTTCCATGTTGGATGGCTAGCAGTCGGAATTATGTAATTGTTTTCATCTCCTGAAAAATTCTACAAATCATGAAATCGAATATTCATTTGTGGTACAGACATATTTCACCTTTTCTAAGTTTCATTTTATACTTTGTAACATTTCTTTATATTTTGTATGTATTTTCAAAACTAAACTCTTCCGACACATACATTTTACCTCCGATTTTAATTTACCAAGTCCTGATATTAATTATTTAAACTCTGGTTCTTCTACTGTTCTGAAAGGCATGTCATGTGCATATATGTAATTAAGTATTAAGTTATTTCAGTTATTTGCCTTTTCTTGATCGGTGCATTTCCTCTTGGGAGTTATTTTCTCAGTAATATCGCTTCTATCTTTTCGCTTTCTGGTTATACTCATGCAAGCGTTTTTATATTGATTGTAGTTTGTCACCTTATCTGCATGCGCAGTTCGCAGATGTAACAGAAAATTGGATATTGCATTCAAACTTCCTTTGATAACAGGTAAACAATTTCTGCATTCTGCTGAAACACGAGTACCGCTTGAATTCTAATCTCTAATAGACAAAAATTTGCCGTCCAAGATTAATAGAATTTTTTTACTGACAGTTTCTTGCGTAACTACATTTTCTTCAGTCAAGGGACTGCATTTTACAAACATGATTACTTTCAATACTTTTTAAGTGACTTCTTAAATTAAATGACAAATAGTTTAATAATAAATATTAAATGACAAATAGATGCAATATTTTAAAAGTAGTTACACGAGTACGCTACACTGACGACTGTATCAGTCTGACTGATAAGTTTGTGCTATCGTAACACGAGTCTGTGCCTATTCCGGTATGTTGGTAAACATTACATTACCGTATGACGATAACATCATGAAAGGAAATACCAAGAGAGTACAAAACTATTTATACTAACAAAAAGAGACATATTTATATTTTCAATAATAATATTTGATTATTGGAGACAGGAATCAAGAGAAAATAAAATAAATAAAATATTTCAAATACAAGTTTACTCATATCTCATCACGGAAAGCGCAGTGTATATAATACTGTTTTAATAATGTTTTTATTGGTGGAATGAATATTGGTGGCAATTTGATTGCTTCTTGTCTCGCGGATCCCACGTAATGGGTAAAAGATGCTAACCAAGCTAGACATTTGCCACTAAAATATGTCACGAATTATTACCTTTTTCACATAATACCTTAATACTTCATTATGCAGAATGTTTGGAAGAATTGGTTTATGTAATAAAAGTATTTTATTCCATAATATTTGAATGTCATTAATAAAAATAACATAATTAACTTGGAAAACTTAGAAAATACTCCACCTACGAAAAACTTGTTACTGCTAAGTAATAGCCCTCTTCATACTGAACAACTGCTGTGAATAAACTTTTCTGATATCTCTCAAAATAATCAGTAAAGTGCGCATATCCAACCCACCCTAGATATAGCTGCGTCACACGACTGAACGACCGAGTGGTGGGTAAAGCGCTCGGGTAACTGGCGTCTGCTTCCTGCACGGTTCCTGAAATTCTGGCCCGCTAAAGCCCCGAATCGCGTGGGAAACAAATGTCTACTATATTTTAAATATTATTTTAATAACTTTCTCTCACAAATAAAATATTTTATTTTCTAACGTCCAAACGTACGTCCAAAATAAAATAGACTATTTACTATTTATTATTTCAAATAATATTTTACCTAACCCTGGGAGCATATTTACTTACAGTAAACATTCGTTTATTGCAGCCTTCGGGCTGTACAGGGCCAGAATTTCAGGAATACTGCAATAAGGAAACTCCAATCACCTGCGCGCTCTCCCCCCATTCGGCCGTTCAGTTGTGTGACGCACCTTCATATAGGGTGGGCTGGATATACGCATTTTACGATTATCTTCATTATCTTCGTTATTCTTGGAGATATCAGAAAAGTTAATTCACAGAAGTTGTTTAGTATTGTAAGGTTCTAATCGATGGAAAATAATTCAACGACGGCTTCTACATTCGTTCTTTTATATCGTATTCTTACAAAGATACACACACACACACACACACACACACACACACTACGTGCGTCTTTGACTTCGGTAGCCTCGATCGGTGGCTATTTCCAACCGCGCTAAGACGCCATCGGCCGAAACGCAGGAACCCCCCAAAGCCGTCGGTCCGACAAAGCCACGCCCATACACGTGGATCCCGCGACCTTGATTCGACCGCGGCACACGCAGATCTCTTACAGCAGGCCTGTCCAACATGTGGCCCCCGGGTCATTTCGCCAGACGACGCGGTCCCCACCATCATCACTCAGTCCATACGCCACTACTCGCTTGCGCTGCGATGCGATCGTGGGGCAAGAGATACGTGCGGGTAGGAATTTCTGGAGCGTCAGAAGTGGGGACAGTCAGAGCATGTACATACGCTTTCTTGTCACTATATCGTCGGGCTTCTTGTGGCTAGGAGGAGGGTCATTCCCCTCGGCTGAAAGAGCAAGCCGGTAGGGGCGATTATCGATTTTGGCCCGCGGGCCACAAGTTGGACAAGCCTGTCTTACAGTATGAAAAGGGCTATTAATTTTCAGTAACAATTTTTTCGTTGGTCGAGCTGTTGGCTGAGTTTTCAAAATTAATTATGTTTCCTTTTTAATGATACTAAAATATTGTGGAATAACAATATTTTTTTACGTAAATGGATTCTTCTAAACATTCTGCGTAATAAAGTATTAAGGTAATATGTGAAAAAAATTAATAATTCGTGAGATATTTTATATACAAAATGTAAAATATGTCACAAACTGTTAATTTTTTCTCGACCTATAACAAAATTGTTTCTACTGTTATAGTCCCCCTGATACCAGATAAGTTTTGTGAATAAAATTTGTTTATACCTGTAGAAATAATGAAGATAATTAATGTGATCAAAGTTACTGGACCATTGTTTATAATGCATATATAATTGAACAGTAGTTTCATTTATTCTTCTTTATTGAAAACAATGTAATCAATAAGATGAATATTTGAATTTGTTTAATTGTGACATACAAAATGATTAACAACTACATTTGCTTACTAGTTTTCTTATTTATGTATAAAAGTGTAGAAACACACAAGTTAGTGATTGCAACAAAATACAGTAAGAAACAAAACTGAACCAATGTGACTATTTTTCCAGGAAAATAAGTTATTCATTTAGATGCTACTAATATGGAGTAACAGAAAAGCTCAACCTATATATGTATAATTGTACACCTTTTTCAGTTTAATAGACAATTAATGTTTTAACTTCATTACATTGAGTTTATTAGGTATAATATTTTATTTCTGAGTCATAATCAGTCATCATGACATATTCAATATTAAATTTTCATAATATCTTTAACATATTCAATCCTATTGTTCTATGATTTTATTATTGAAAACCTTCTGTTTATATTTTCCAGTAGAGATAACTGGACAAAGAATTAAACATTTACCAATACTATTATACATATATTCAAAAGTGTCTTGAAAGTAAAAAATAATTGTTTCTTAAGCGGAAATAGTTGTACAATTATATACAGGTTGAGATTTTTAATTATTTCATATATGTAATATTTATAGAAATAATTATTTATATAAAACAGTATTATTGGTTCAGATTTACTTTATACTATTGTAATAAATTTTGCATTATCACGCCCTGGGAAAACACATTTTTTTTAATAGGTATTAATCTTATTTATAAACTCCTTATGTATGAATTTTTAACTTTTTGCAGCTTTTCAATTTCTATGATCAACCACCTTAAAGACATTTAACATTCTTATGCCCAAAGAGATTATGCCCAACACTGACTTTGTTATAAGTTTATCTGCTTACATAACTACTTATATTCAATATGAATTAAGCATAATACGAAATGTAGTTGATTATAACTGAAAACATCTAAAAATATTGAAACATTTTATTAAAACAATATTATACAGGGTGTTCGACAACTAGTGGGAAAAAATTTAAGGGGTGATTCTTTGAGGCAAAATAAGACGAAAATCAAGAATAACGAAATTGCGAAAAATGCTTCGTTTGTTAGTTATAAGCGTTTAAAAATTGACCGAAATCATGGCAATCCGCGCGCACGGAGTGTCAGCGGATCAC
>NW_015374087.1:85352-91136 GCF_001272555.1 Dufourea novaeangliae | reverse complement strand
AATGGATTCGACTCAAATACCGCGGGCACAAGTTATCGACATCTTCTACGAGGTAAGTAAACAGCTGTTCTACCGACTGTTCCTGCACGTCGTTGAGTCTTTAAAGTGACTGTACGCCCCTGTTGAGCCGTGATCCGCTGCCACTCCGTACGCGCGGATTGCCATGATTTCGGTCAATTTTAAACGCTTATAACTAACAAACGAAGCATTTTTCGCAATTTCGTTATTCTTGATTTTCGTCTTATTTTGCCTCAAAGAATCAGCCCTTAAATTTTTTCCCACTAGTTGTCGAACACCCTGTATACACTTTGCTTTCTGTAATGAAATATACGAGTGAAACGCGACACCGTATGTATTCCGTCCTGGGCGTGCTAGACGACAGAGTGGGGTGCGCGCACGTGTGTGAGAAATACGTGTGAGCGGAGGGCGTTCCCATGCTGCAATAAAAGGGTCGGCAATAAACGAATGTCTACTGTATGTAGAAAGAGTTAACAATTCATATCCTTTGATTATCGCTTCTGATAAATTACAACACGCGTTGTAAAACACATGTAAAATAATAATAGTGTAATAATGTATAATTTCACCGTTTTGTTTCCTTCGTAGGTTGGTCCTTCAATTGTAGAACCGAACTTAATAACAAATAACATAAATAAATCATTTAAACAGCAAGGTGATGAATTGTAAATACATTTGTCACAAATATGCACGCTATTACTTCTCTAACTATTGAAAATATGAAAAACAATTTTAAGCAGAAGTTGTTTGATTTCATCGAACAAACTTAATAGAATACATGAATCCCTTGTTCAATTGTTATTTATAGTGCCTTTAATAACAATGTAATTGTTTTACATGGAACTGCACATTTTTAGTATTGCTTTGTTATTATTAAGCATTATATTACAAGTTCAAGACGAATTCAACGACATATTTTAATGTATGAATATTACTGACAAATGTACAAAATAAATGTAAAATTATAAATTATTCAAACAGAACTTTCAAATATGTTGTTAAATTTGCCTTGAAATACTTAATAGCATAACAATAAGAGAAATACGTAACCCCATTTTAAAAATTACATTGTTGTATTTTTAGTGTGTCTAGCAACCCGTTTTTGTAACTTATCAGAAGCGACAATGGAGGAATATGAATTGTTAATTTCTATTTCTTCACTTTCTACACAAATAAATATAATCCAAATTATGTCGTGTTTGATATTATTTCAATCAGAAAAATCTCACCAATGTGTTAGTAAAAGTTTCATTAATAAAGAACCAAAAACAAAAAAGATTCATTGTTGCATTAGTGTTGTGTCACCGATACCTGGGCATTTTCTTTTCTCGGACTCCCAACGGTCAGCCGACGCATCGACTCGCCGAAAAAAAGTCCTCTTACTTTTTACCGACTGGCACGACGGACTCGACGGACAAATCGGGGGAATGTACATGTACAGTAGACATTCGTTTCCCGCACTAGTCGGGGCTGTAGCGGGCCAGAATTCCAGGAATCGTGCAGGAATTAAACGCCAGTTACCCGAGCGCTTTCCCCACCACTCGGCCGTTCAGTCGTGCGACGCAGCTATATCTAGGGTGGGCTGGATATGCGCACTATACGGTTACATTAATTATCTCCGTTATTTTTAGAGATATCAGAAAAGTTTATTCACAGATGTTGCTCAATATGAAGAGGGCTATTACTTAGCAGTAACAAGTTTTTCGTAGGTGGAGTATCTTCTAAATTTTCAAAGTTAATTATGTTATTTTTATTAATGATATTGAAATATTATGAAATAAAATACTTTTATTACATAAATCAATTCTTCCAAACATTCTGCGTAATAAAGTATTAAGGTATTATGTGAAAAAGGTAATAATTCGTGAGATATTTTACATAACAAATTTGAAATATGTCACGAATTGTTATGAAACTCCTACTCAACCTACATGAAAGTTATTATTGCTATGTTATGGTCCCTCTGATAGCATTTAAGTACTGTACTTTCTGATCGCTTGATGTGAAATGAAATTGCCACCAATATTCATACAGTTGTCCGCGAAATTGTTGTTCAAACAAAACATTGAAATATGTCGTTGAATTCGTCTTTAAACGCTTAATAAGACGACAGTAAACAAAATATGTAGTTCCATTGTAAAAAAGATACATTGGTATTAGAATCTATGTAAATAACAATAGTAGAACAATTCAAATATTCCATTAAATTTACTTCATGAAATCAAACAGTTTTCATATGAAACATTTCTTCGCATTTTCAATGGTTACAAAAATAATAGCGTGTATATAGTTAAAGTGGATATTCTGTACATATTATTTTACCATTTTTACAGTTTCTATGGTTAAACACCTTAAAGATATTTAATATACCTATTCTTCACTCTAACTATGTTATACCTTATACTTGTTGCGTAATTTTTACAGATTTAGTTGCTTACATAAGTATTTATATTCATTATGAATGAAGAATAATACGAAATGTAGTTGATTATAACTGAAAGTATCTAAAAACATTGCAACATTTCATTAAAACAGTATTACACTGCGCTTTCCGTGATGAGAAATACGTGTGAGCAAGGAGCGTGGCTTTTGTACAGATAACGGTGGCACGGGAAGCGAATGTCTACTGTACTTAGTAGGTATATGTTCGACGCTTAGACGAATCGTTCGAGCGGCAGCGAATATCTAGAGCTGCCGACGAATCAAACTATGGTCTGTTTTTCGAAAGATGATGCCTGGGAGGTTGGCCTGCCTCGGCGCGTGGCCTGGCGGAGATCCAACGCGAGCTGCGTATTTCGTGCGACGTTGCACGGTCTCAATGCCACTGTGTGTCTCTTTCCATCTTCCGGCACTTCGGCACGCGAGCCTCTCGCTCAGACGCTCGGTAAACCAACTTTCTTCTTTACCCTGCGATTTCCACGTGTAGCGTTTAATAACCTGCGTGTTAATTTAATCTCCTTTTAATATGTTGCTCAATATTTGGGTACAATACATTTTTTTAAAAGAAATAAACTTTTTCTTATTCATGTATTTTAACTTTTGACGTGTGAAAACGTTCAGCGTCTCGTCAACATTCTCCGCCATTTCCAGACAATGGATGATTGACGGCCACGTGCCGAACGCAGTCCCCACTCCTTGAGATTGTAGGTAGGTCCTTCTCGAGAGGTTTGTAATACGTGTGATAGAGACAGACGACCGTAGGCGAGGACTCACGTCGACGGTCGCACGTCATTGGCCAAGATGCGAGGAGTGAGAGAGACACAAGTACCGTAGGTGTCTCGCGATCGCGGCAACACCGCGAAAACTCGGGACTACCTCCCAGGCATCATCTTTCGAAAAACAGACCATAGGTGGATGACCTCCAGTCACACGTATTTTCATTATTGGTCGAGTCGAGTGGAAATAGAAGCTTTCTCATTCTGTTTTTCACTCGCTTGTCCTTCTCTATGTTCGTAATACTACAAGTCTAGCTGCCGAGGCTCGAACTTCGAACAAAAAATCAATTAATAAGGTGCTGACAACTTTTCGTCTCCAGCATGAATGTGCCGACGCAGAACCACGGCCCGCACACTTAACGAAGACTCTCTGTACTTTCATTATGTGAGTGTAAAAGTTTTGATGGGTTTTGCTCTAAGAGAGTAGATTAATAATAATTTTAATTCCAAGTTAATAATAATTCAATGAAATACAGATAATGTTAATAAACATCGAATTAACGTTAAGTTAATAATAATTAAATGAAATACAGAAATAAATAGACATTTTTATTCTAACACATAAAGTTTTTAAATTATCATTGAACTTATATAATTAAATTATATTAACAAATTTACAATTTACTACAGAGTGAGATTGACATAACAACTTCTCGGAACAGATCACAAATGTTTTTTATAGTGTTTGTAACGTTTCTTCTTTTTATTGTTGAATTTCGTTTTCATAAGCTCAATCGCAATTTTACTTTAATCGATAAAACACGGTCAATCGCGTTAAATTTTTGTTCTAAATAACAGTTCATTGTGTTACATTCACATCGACAGACAATATATTACCACATTTTTATTGTTTCCTCAAAATTGTGGCGATCATATCAAACATATATCGAAACTTGTACACTGACCCAATGCATCCCCTATCTACATAAGAAATCAGTTTACAGATATCAATGAGTTTTACATAAATACTTTGAATACATTGATACAAGTTCATAATCACGAAAACCCATCGATTTCTGTCATCCCTTAGTTTTGCAAATCCGCAGAATGTTCAACGACCATAGTTCACTGCAATTGATCAGATGAAGAATCCACTTTCGAACACACAGAAACAGCGAACAAAATTCCAATATCGGAAATCCATCGCAAATAGAAAAACCATTGAGTAACAATACATACACGTGCACATTCTAGTATATCGAGTCGAGAGAAATGTTTCGTTATACAATTTGTCTGACAAACGTTCAATCGTGGCTACGACTCGATCCGCAAAATTGCCTCGTCAATTATGTACGGAACAATACCGACCCCCGTGTAGACAGGATCAGAATATTCTACAAAGGGTGATTGGTAGTGTCCTCTCGTGCCCATTCTCCACGACTGTAAACACGCGATCTTTCGCCTGAACTTTCTGAAAGATCACAGAATAGAAGGTAGAAAAAAGGGTTATTAAGTCGGCGACGAAGCTGCTACTTGGAACGAGCTCGCAATTTCGCGCGATAATTCGATCTTTCCTGGCCGCTATTAAAATGCCGATTAAGCGTTCCCGGCCTGAGATAAACGATATTTAAACTCGATACTCTACACCGGGAAATTTACGAGTTTCCTCAAGTTGCATGAAACTATCGGCTTCCACAGTGTCAAAGGGGAGTGGTGTTTAACTTCGGTAAGACGGCTGGGTTCAGTTTATGGAAACAGTTGCTCTCTTTCCTTATCGATTGGAAACGAATCGAAGAAACGATTGTTTTTATGAAAAAACTTTACTTGTTACCGGTATAAGTCGACTAAAGATATTATTTACGAGGTAAAGTAGAAACTCTGATAATGTTTAAATAATGTGTTCGATTTATGTTGACCTTTTAGTAAAATCATTAATGAAATTCTCCTTGATTTCGATTTTTTTGAACTTAATTTCTACTTTTCTCATACTTTTTTTAAGATACTAGGAAATGAAACAATTTTTAAATTAAATACAATATTAGCAAGAGGATTCAAACGTTTTTCGAAGCCTTTTGTTTTCATGATACAAAAACCCGAACTCCTCTGTTACATGGACTAGTTACGAAATTTCGTACAAATGCCGAGATACGCATGTTCCCATAAAACTGAACAAATCCTTTTAAAAACGATGCACCGGTTTCCTTAAACCTATGTTTTAGACCACTTAAGAAATTACACGGAATCACTGTAACGTGGTATCGTAAAATTTTGTATTTTAAAGCTCAGACTTGGAGGAACAGAATCTACGTGTACTATTCCTCGAGCGCATTTATCTAAGTCCCGTATTATATGCAGAAGTATTTACTAAACCTTATAGTAATATATCGCTTAGTTGTAAGAAACAGGTCGGAAAGAAGACATGGCTATTTACAAAGGAGTTAAAAGTATGCAATGCAACTGTAAAATTTAAAAATCATTCAGAGCATTATTTTGCTCTGAAATTTCGCAAATTCTGTAAGGACCCTCGTAATGTTGATCGAATTTTGATAGACGAGGTTCCTGTAATACGTAGACAAGGTCATTCGGTGAAAAAGTTACTTGGTTGCTCTTC
>NW_015374087.1:74644-83602 GCF_001272555.1 Dufourea novaeangliae | reverse complement strand
GGGCCTTCTCCAGGTACTAAGGGGAGAGCTTGTATCACGGGGTTTCGTGATAACGCATCTGCATTCGCGTTTACGCGTCCGGGCTTGTACACGATCATAGTCGTAATCAGAGAGTAAAATTCTCCAGCGTGCGAGTCGTGATGTAGGATCCTTAATTGAGAATAACCATTGCAGTGGACGATGATCCGTCACGAGAGTGAATTTTCGACCGTAAATGTAAGTTCTAAATTGTTTTACTGCACTGACTATAGCGAGACATTCCTTTTCCGTGGTTGAATAATTTTGTTGACATGGCGTGAGCACTTGAGATGCGTAAGCAATCGGAGGATCTTCTCCTATTTTGCCTTGGCTTAAAATAGCTCCGATCGCTACATCTGATGCATCCGTAGTTATAATGAACGGATTATCGAAATTTGGGTACCTCAAGACAGGTTCTTTGCAAAGAGCTTGTCTGAGATCTTCGAAACTTTTCTGATGTTCGTCCGTCCATACGAATGGAATCTTAGTGCTCGTTAAATTAGTCAACGGTTTCGCTCTCTTTGATAAATTTGGAATGAAACGACGGTAGTAATTTATTAATCCTAGGAATTGTTTTACGGACTTCCTGGTTTTTGGTACCGGGAATTCTGAAACCGCGCGTATTTTATCGGGATTCGGTCTTACACCTTCTGCCGAAATAATATGACCTAAATACGCGACTTCGTGTTTTAGAAAATGGGCTTTGTCCGTTTGCAAGGTGAGATTATGTTTGCTAAGACGTTCGAAAAACTTGCTTAGTCGGCGGCCGTGTTCTTTGAGAGTGTCGGAGTATACGATGACGTCATCCAAGTATACGTATAGTTCCTTGCCGATCAGACCTTTGAGTACCTCGTTCATTAGCCGTTGGAAAGTAGCTGGGGCATTTTTTAAACCGAATGGCATGCGTACAAATTCGTAATGACCCTCGGGAGTGGAGAAAGCGGTTTTACTTCGATCTTCTTTTGCCATAGGTATCTGATGGAATCCGTTTGCTAAATCAAACACCGAGAAGTATCGTGCGCCGCCCAACCGGTCCAGAATATCGGTGATCCTCGGGAGGGGGTACTTGTCATCCACCGTTTTTTCGTTTAATTTACGGAAATCGACTACCATTCGCCATCGCTTATTTCCTTTCGAGTCAGCTTTCTTCGGAACGACCCAAAGCGGAGAATTATAAGGTGACTTCGATGGAACTATAATGCCTAAATTTTCCAAATTGCGGACCTGTTTCCTCACTTCCTCTTCTTGCATGGGTGGAAAGGGGTACTGCCGAGTGAAGACGGGAGTCTCATCCGTGGTTAAGATGGTGTGTGCCGTCGTGTCGGTTCTTGCCAGTGGGTCGCCGGGAACGAAAAATCTGTCCGCGTAATTCTGGACGGAGCGTTCGACTATTGCGCGTGATTCGTCGCTTAATTGTTCGAGCTTCAACGTCTTTCGGATTGTAGCTAATCGTTCTGTAACCGACGTGGGCAAGACTTCGTATTCCCCCAAATCGTCATCTTCATGCGCGAAAAGAGTTTCCTCAGAAGGAGGAGGTAAGTTATTCTCGGAAATGTCATCGAGCTGTGGAGGTTGGTCCGGTTCTTCGCTATCCAGTTCTGGATGTTGCGCGAGGTAAATTTGAAGAGTTTCTTGATTTTGTTGATGTAGAGCCAGTACCTTTCCTAATTCCTTTGAGTTTCAAAATGGAACGGGATGTATTGGTCGTTTTGCCGTTACTAGTGTGCGATAATGGTATGATACTTCGGCCTCTTCTTGAAGAAGGTATCAACTGCCAATTAAACCGCATATTCCCTTTGGCAAGTCCGGTGTATCAACAACATAGAATAGTGCCCAACTTCCGTTAACTTTCATACAAGTGGCTCCCAAGGTGGTAATCCATCCATTGAGGCCCTTTACAGAAATTTCGTCTTTATTGACTATTGGTGCATTAGGGTGAATTGCTTCTATGGTGATTAAATTTAATACAGCGCCAGAGTATACTAGAAATTCGCCTTCGCCGTCTTCCAATTGTTTGGCCTTGATCTTGATTCGGGGGCACGGTGCATGTGCGAGAAAGGAGGTTTCTTGTTCGATTGGAAGACCCGATTCTTCAGAGTTGACGAGGCTGACGCGCCCGCTTCGCTCCTCTCCTGAGAGCGGGCGCGGTTGTAGTTTAAAGGCTCGCGGCGGTCAGAGGAAGATTCGCGTTTCATTCGCGTATTATATCGAGGCTTATCTCGACGACGCCTGCCCTTGCATTGACAATTACATTGGCATCCTACGGTAGGTGTGGAATCTGGGTTTTGCGCGACTCTCTCCGGAGGGGAGGAATTGTGTGCTGTATACGCGGTACGAGGTAATTCGTAATCTGGTTCATCGCGGGGCTCTCGCCATTCCGTCCATCTGCGATTTACATCGTAAGGGGTGGGAGGACGAGCCTGAGGTGCATACGAGTAAGGTGGTTGCGCATAAGGCGCGTGTGCAAAATTTTCGACGCCAAATAATTTTGCGGCTTTGAATGCTTCATTAATTGCCTGATTCAGTGTATCAGGATGGTTCAAAGATACTCGATGTGCGTAATGCGGGGGTAAACCGGTGATGAACGAGCTTATAGCGGTACTGTTTAATTCCTTTGCCTTTTTATTATAAAAATCTTCCCCTTCGTCCCTAGCACTTGCGGTAGCTCCTTCTATTAACCTAACGACTCTGTCTACGTATTCGGTCAGTGGTTCGTTAGGGGACATATATACACGTTGTAGATCGTACAAGATTGCCTGGTACGATCGACAAGGCGAATATCGATCTCGCAAAATACGAAGAAATTGGCTAACGGTTCTACAATTTTCTTCTCTTATGAAGTAACGATCTCGATCGGTCAGTTTGCAAGTTAATCCCGTCAGAAATTGCTCCTCGTATTCACTCGGAATTCGTGGATACAGATTATTTACTGTTCGAATGAATTGTTCAATAGGAACATATCTAGAGTCGAAGACGGGAATAGCGTCTAACGTGCGATAGACATGATCAAGATCGTCGATGCGTGAGCGATAAAGTGTACTCTGGAATTCATTTGCGTTTCCAGCGTGAGATTGAGCGAAGGTCGGTGCTATTGTTGGTAAGGGAGGTGGAGTTGCGAGGGGACGGCTGGTTTCGCGTTGCGGGGAGTGGCCCATCATCTTGTGGCAGGTTATGGTTTGATATGTGAGACAGTAAGCGTTCTGTGTCAGCGAAAAGCTTAGGTAGGTTACGAGCCGTGATCGAAATAAATGTTAGATTACGAAAGCTAAGATTTTGGTTTCGATATTTCGATCAAAGGATCCCACTTCTGACACCTATTTGTTACGTCCCGCGTTGCGGTCGTTACTTTATTTATATTTTCGGGTCCTGGCTCTTTTAAGGTGCTAAAGCACGACCTGTATAAACTTACCGGTGATGTACGTAAGTAGGATATGGAACGGGAGGGATAGGAAATCACTCTCGTTTATAACAACAACAAGATATATTCTAACAATGAATACAATAAAATATACAATTAAATCTTAACATACCAATGATGATGAATGATTAGCGCGTGCGGCTGGTTCAGTCGGGGTTTCGGGTCCTTGAAGGGGCGGAATACTTGCTAGCGCTCGGAGCCGTGATGCAGGGGTCGGGCACTGCGGGATACGTTGTCACCGTCTCGGACGTCGCACTCGCGGTCCGGTGTCTTATCGAACTCGCCTGTTAGGCCGCGCGTAATCGCAAAGTCGCGTCGCACACGGAAGAGATATCGTCTCGGAACCCGATTCTGAACAGCTGAGTGACCGCTGTCGCTCAGCTCGCCGTTACGCGTGAAGAAAAGTAGACGAAGCAACGTCTAACGCGTGAGTCGAAACCGTGAGGTTAACTGAGGAAAAGATGAGAAGTACAAGAGCCCAGGTACAAGCGAGGCTTGCCCGGTTAGGACAAACGTTTTATAATGTTTCCCCCCCCCCCCTCATTTATCGAAGAACGTGGGAGCTATTGGGTAGCAACCAACTATCGTTCGTCGCGGCGGAGTTTAAGATCGCTGACGTTTCTGTCAGCGTTTCGAAGAAGGACAACCTCGCCCGTTGCTTCCACGTGCCGCTGATTTGACGATTTTCGCTCGCTCTTCGCGTTGCGAAGTAATAGGAGAAAAATATGCAATGAAAAGAGGTAATATTCCTAACCGGATGTAACACACGATAACAGCGTTTCCATCCTCCGAAACGACAGGCGCGTCACCGCGTGGACGGGAAGATATGTAAATCAAATGGGATACAATGGGGAACAATGGGAAAAGATACGCGACATTTCCATCACGCACACGCCTACATATAGCACGCTTAGAGGTAAAACAAAAATACATCCTCCCCCCACCATCCAGAAACATATCTCACCCTTCCCGTGGATTTCGGAGTAGCTATCCCGTGCAGCTGCGTGATAAATTTGGGAAACGCATTATATTCTGGGTGTGTGTGTCGAGATAACGATATAACTGTCGAGATAACTGACTCGAATAAACGATTGATGTCTAAGTTGTCTGTAAAAGAGGTGTACAATAGAAGGGGGGTGGAGGAAGCTCATGGATTTTAGCGACTCAGAGGGTTGTAACTACCCCCATTGAGGTTTCATCGAACGGCTCCTGATAGGCAGAATCGATCGAGCCGGTGATCGATAGAACTGCTTTTGTTGCCCACCGTTCTTGATTTTCCATCGAGCACACATTCTGTTAATACGATCTTTCATTGCGATCGACATTTGAATGCCGGCCAGTACGACGGCGGCGACCATCCACCGTTCGTCGTTAACTCATTTCCAGGTTTCTCTATTTTCGACTCGTCACGGGTTCTCACGTCGGGGACATTAGTGAGGAATCGATGGGCCGGAACGAACTTTCCTTTTCCCTACGATCTTTTAATAAAAAGAGAGCACCGAGAGATGTAAATCGCGAACTGGATTTCGCGTGGATGTTCTATAGAAGATTTGTTATCGTCGTTGCCGTCGTTGAATGATATTGGAATTTTTACGAGAGCGCTGTTAATCGAGAACCGGATCAGCCCCGGTGCTTCCCTTCGTTCGAAGCCCGGAATTCATTTCAGGGATTCCGTCGTTTTCGCGGAGGAACTTTGATTAAATTTTAGTCATGTTTCATGTATGCGAAAGTGGCAATTTTTGGCCTTCCTATCATTTTCTGCTTGCCGGATTGACCAACAGGTAAAAGGATTCCAATGAAAGTCCGTTGCGGCAATTCTGATATGAAATACTCGCTTGTGTATGGGGCAGATGAAACAGAAAAATTTGAAATCATTATTTTCTGAAAATATAGGTTAAAGGCAATGGAAGATGAAAAATGTAACAACAACGATACGGAACATCTAATAGACCCTGCATATCATTCAGGATCACTAATAAGTAATATAGGAGATAAGGCGGTACTAGATCTAACAAACCGAATCGAACGCTACCAGGCCAGATTCAGACGGTTCCAGACCCGATACACTTGATATAAATAATACCAGAGCGGAAAGACCTGTTACAGACAGTACCAGGCCGTAGAAACTAAGTACAGAACAAGCCCAAAGTAATTTGTACAAATAGTACTGAACCAAAAAATCTTGATACGGACCTAAAAGACTCGATGCAAATGGTATGAGGCTGCAGATGTTCAATAGCGATAATATCCTAGAAACACCTGATGTGGACAGTACGTGACATGAGAAACCTCTGTAGCTCCACCAAGACATCCAAGACATCTGATACGCGTGGCCCGAGTGGTGTGTTTAAGTGTCGGTTAAGACTCACGGGTTCTTCCAGCCCTCTGAGATCTTAGAGACCCCTGGAAACTCTGTAGCTTTCGAGACACATGAAATTCCTCGGACCCAGGCAGCGACTGCATTGGACCTAACCCAAGCAAGGCCTCCTGGGGACACTTGAGGCCTCCAAGTCCTTCCAAATCTCCAGACCTGAATAGTCCGAGTGATGATGAGTCTAGGTGGCTCTCAAAACTCCCACTATAGCGATACGTATATCGAGATACGTAGGATTCCTGAGACCCCAAATAGTGACTGTATTGAATCTGTCAGATCTGGTACCGTCTGTAACGAATTTTTCGAGTCTAGTATTGCCAGTATCTGGTCTTTCGAATCTAATACCGCCTGTACCAAGTCTTTCCGATCTGCTACTATTTCTACCCAGTGTTTCGTGCACATATATTGTAATATAATCTGTAGCCGGTATATCGCGTCTGATGTAGTCTATGACACCTACGCATGTACTTTACGTCTGATATAGTAGAACGGTAACATCTCTACTGCGTAAAACGTAATTTGAAACGGCTTTTCTGTCTGAATATCGATGGCATCTACTACCACGAATCCGGTGTGATGTATATTGACACATATGCAAGTGACCTACATCGTCTATATCGAAAGCTTCTACCCCGATATGGTTTACATCGACTTCCCCCAATCTGGTATCATTTACGTTAGATGCGTTATGTGCTGTGTCGTCTATATTTGCATTCTATCATTTTTAGTTATAATATTTGACAATGTTCGTTACCTTTTTACTGCCATGTCCGTTATCACTTTCTTGTACATCTAACTATTTAAACCAGCTTTCCAAGGAAAGAAGTTTCCAAGCAAAACGAATCACGTCAATGAAAATTGACATGAGAGAATATGACGCTCTTTGAAAACCGAACTCCTTTACCCGAACAACCGTTCCTCGAAAGGAATTTACTGTGGTGCTCCTTGACGAAGATCATAAACTATTCAGACCCTTCAGTCTCGTGATAACAGTCGCCGGGTGCGCCTGCAGCATTTGCAACTCACAGGACGAAACAGTAAATTATTTCTGTCCGAGGAGCATCAAAGCGTCGCATCGTGCCTCGCCCCCGTCCTCTTCGACTGCTCATCACGCTTTCGCCTCTCCCTTCGGAATAGCAGGATAGCACAGAGGACATCTGTGAGTTAATGTGAAACACGAGGAGGATTATCACAGGACCCTAATATCTACGCGTAAGGAATAATATCAAAGCAGGCGTATTTCTTCTGTGCACAGGAGTTTCATTGAAAGTTGTTGATGCGTGTAACGTCGCAATATAGGTACATCCACTCACGAACCGTCATCGGTTAAATTGGGCTTTGACTTTCGAGAGTTCATAGTCAAGCAGGTTTTTGGACAAAGTACATTCTTGGTTGGATGAGTGGAGGATTTAACCAGGTATGACTCGAGATTGTTGCGATCTCTAGATAACCAAACTTCTGATGAAGCAGATACGGCGAATTACAGTTCCAACTCATTACCCACGTGAGTTAACAAGAATATAAATTGCCTGACTTTATTGGACTTACTGACTAGGAGAAACCGAAAAAGAGAAACAGTTTTGCAATATGATGTTGGATTGAGGACGACATTCAGTTAGACTGATTGTGGTTATAAATCTGATTTATATTGAATAAAAGAATCTCATAATATAAACCATATAAACTAACATTAATCCTCCATAGGCAAACATATTTGTTTCACACTCCGTAGGCAAACTATCAAGTCTACTTTTTTTTCCTGTTTTAAGCTTTCAACAAATTTGTGAAGTACCTGGAGTATTTATCAAAGTCTCTATTACATTATACAATAGTTCTTTAAGTCAAATATTTAAAGTGTTTTTCAATCAAAATGAAAATTCGGAGGAATGTCTGGGAAAAATGAAATTTCGCTTGGGTCGTCGATTCACATTACCTACGGAGAATTAAGTATAAACATAGAATTAGGTTTAATACCAATAGGTCAAATACCAAGCACTGACAATCTCTTCTGTTACAAACTTACGTTTTACTATTCTATATGCATGCGTTGTTTTGTATCGTTGAGCAAGAAAAACAATGAACGTTTTAGCAACAGTTGAAAGTGCAAAGATCAGTCTTTCAACAAAATATATAAAAGTCAGATAAAAATGTGATAAGTGTTATTTTTATCTACAAAATGACTTAATCTTTGTTGAGTAAACTCCTAAATGGACAAGATTTCACTCGCATCTCGATCATTGAGTCGAGTGGAAACATTTTTAAGGCGAACTCGTCAACCAACTTCGTTTCAAACCCATCCCTGACAATGTAATTTATAGCTGAAAGTTTTCCGAAAAGCATAACATACATATGTATCTACATTGAACAGAAATACAATTCAGTAATTCCAGGCTGACTCGTGAATTATCGATGTTTCAGAGTGGCGGTCAGAGCGGTGTCCGGATAGCAACTATGTTCATACTGTTAATTGGAAGCTGGGTCGACAAAGTTGGTCCACGACCGGCCGATGGCGAGATTGCACACCTGACGTCGCCACGGGAAAGGTTGGAGACCGTGCGACAGGTTCTTTCTGAGGTGCCTTTGATCGACGGCCACAATGACCTACCCTGGAACATACGAAACTTCGTTCACAATCAGCTGGCCGAGTTCGACTTCGACAAGGACCTACGGCAAGTCGCGCCGTGGAGCAAGAGCGCGTGGAGCCAGACTGACCTGGTCAGACTTCGTCAAGGGATGGTCGGCGGTCAGGTAATTACCTTCAACATATACACGGTGTCCTTTTTTTTTTTCTTTTTTTTTTTTACGTGAGGGAATGCATTTACGCACACCCCCGCCATCCTCCAATGTGGGAGGAGTGGGGCGGGGGAAGTGTGGGACTCATCCCCAATAGGGCAAGGCCCAGGGGAAATACCCACTAAACCCTCGCGGTGGCCGGGCTCGGCGCTATGCGGGGAGGGACCGGGATCTCTTGCGAACACAACCGGTACCTCCCCAGCGCCCGCTCCGCCAGTGGACGGCGGAGCGCCCTCTCTGTGGTGGGGGAAGCGAGAGCTCCCCCCCCACCGGACCGCGGGTGCCACAGTCCCGCGATCCCAACAGTCCCTTTTAGTCGCCTCTTACGACAGGCAGGGATTACCGTGGGCGTATT
>NW_015374087.1:66245-74446 GCF_001272555.1 Dufourea novaeangliae | reverse complement strand
CCCGCTCGTCGTCCTCCTTCCGCGAGACCACGGTCTCGCAGAAGGAGGACACCGCCCTCCACGACCTCTCGCTCCCCACCATGGCCGCAACCATGACCGGGAGCGAGAGGTCTCCCCCTATCTCTAAACGGAGTGCCCGCCTCTCCTTGGCAAAGGCCGGGCACTCCTCCAACACGTGCTGCGCGGAGTCAACCTCCGCGCTGCACTGGTGGCACTCTGCCGTCGCCTCGGCTCCAACCCTCTGCAGGTACCCCCCGAAGCATCCGTGCCCGGTGAGCACCTGCGTGAGCCGGTAGGATAGCCTGCCGTGCCGACGGTCCAGCCATGCTTCAAGGACGGGCAGGACCGCGCCCACGGCTCGCTGCTGGGCGGCGCCGCTGTCATACAGCTGGCGCCGCCACTTTTCGCGAGCGAGCCGCCGGCACTGGCGCTTCATCACCTCGACGGCGTCGTCCGGCGGGTCGACCCTGTTCCGGCGGAGGCCCTGCAGACACCCATACAGATCGGCGTCAGCCTCCGCCTGGAAATCAAAGGGCACGACCCCTGCCAGGACAGTCACCGCCTCGTAGGAGATGGTGCGGTACCCCCTCGCGATCCTGATGGCCATGCGGCGCTGAATGCGTCGCAGTAGCTGCCGGCCCCGCCGGCGGGCCATCAGGTCGCGGGCCCACACGGGTGACCCGTATAGGCCCTCTTCTTCCGCCGCTCCCGGCGACCGACCACCTCGGACCACTTGTCCGGATGGTCCGGACCGGTCGGCGCGTCACCGGGAGCCCCCGTTCTCGGCCGGCGCCAGAGGTTCCTTTCTCCTCTTCCGCCACTTCTTCTTGCCGCCGCCCCCGGCCGCCCCGCCGCCCGGCCCCGCGGACCCGCCGCGGCGGGGGCGTCGGTCCGTCGCCGGCTCTTCCGTCCGTCGCCGGCTCTTCCGGTCGGCGTCGGCCCCCAGGCCGTCGAGGCACGCCATAATGCGCGCCTCGAAGGCCGCGAAAAGGCGCCCCACGCGCCTCTCCACAACCCCTCGACGTCGGCTACGGTGAGCGCACGCCCCGCGGATGACATCTCGCCGGGCACGCAGGGGGACGCCCCAAACGCGCCTCGCGGGGGTGAGGGCGGGGCCGGAAACGGCGCCGGCTCAGCGGCAATGGCGCTGCCAAAGGCGCGGGCGGAGGCGGACCGCCGGGGACGGCTCGGGCCAGGCAGCGTGGCCGGCCCCGGTGGCGGGGGCGGCGGCATAACCACAACCGCGTCCGGGGGGCCAGCCCCAGCCGCGACAGCCGCCCCCTGTCGTCGCGCACGCGCGACAGCGCCCTAGCGGCCGCGAGTCGAGCGCGGTGCTCCCTGAGGTCGCGCTCGAGCTCGACCTCCCGCTCGGAGCCCGTCGTCCGCTTAGCCTGCTCGGCAGCCGCATACTTAATGTGTAATGCGGCCTCCGGCAGGCAGCGGACGAACGTCCCCTTTAGGTTGCGGCTTGACTCCGCAACCTTCTGGACGACGGCAACCTTTTCATAGATAACCGCCCCCAGGTCCGCCGTTGGAGCTTGCCGCATCTCTGTGAAAAAAGACTTTCCTCGCGATAGGAATTCCCGTAGGACGACACAGACAAATAAAAGGAATCGAAACTACCTCTCGGGATCGGTTAATAGATCGTGTAACAATTTATTAGATTTCTCGCGCCGGCCTCTTACGAGACCGCGTTACAACAGGTGTCGGTACGTTCAACAACGGAATAACAATTCGACGGTCGACTACTATCGTCGCGGCCCGCGCCTTCGGTATCACCGGATTCCGGTACGATCTTCTATATTTCGCTATTACGCGGTCTACGACAGCTCGAGATGTTCATTACGAAAATTACAGAGGCGCGGTCGGACGGTACCACGATACCGCCGATAACAAAACATAATACAAGGACTTGAGCGGCAGGCGCGTTGCTTTTGCATTGGATTCTCGATATTATTTCTCCCGATGAACCCCCGTGGTTCTCTCGCGCGCGTTAGCGAGTTGCAATATTAAACTGTCGATCGCAACATAATCATGCGAACCAGATCTAGATTGCCGTATAAAAACGGAATAGAGAGCTCACTTACAGTTGTCGATAGTCCTCCTCTAGTCTCGCTCCCTGCCGGGCTTCGAGACACGCGCGATACGCTACCTAACTGTACTCTCTAAGACGGGCCACTCAACTGACGATTTCGGGGCTCGTTACGCGACGCGAGGACCTAGTGGGCCCCCCACTGGGCAGTCCTATTGGCCCTCGTACCCCCTGTGACTCCTGCGGAGCCATGCTCCTTCGGCCCAGGGACGACACGCCAAGGAAGGATCCCCTGGCCACGGAGATCGCTTCCCTTGTGTGAGGAGCCCAGTCTTGCACCCTCCTACGTGGTTGCTGCGACTCCTCACGGGTTCCCTGCCCCCTGACTCCTCCATCGTGGGGTCCTTCTGCTAAGGAAGACGTCCGGGTCGCCGATCCTTGTCCGGTGGGTGGTTTCGTGTTGCCCCCACGGCCGACCAAGCGCCTCTCGAAGCCAGTGCTCGATGCGCGGGCAGGCCCTTTTCCTCCTGTCCTATCCCCCTGGGATAGAACCCTTGTCCGGTCGAGCGGCCGCTCGACGGGATTCCGGGGCGGTCCCTGAAGCAGAGTCGGTGGGTACGGGCGATACCGCGTCCTTCGCCTTGCCTTGACCCCGATCGTGACGGCCCTGTAATCGCGAGCAGTAACTCGGCGCGAGATTACCACGTGATTAGTTCGAATTCTAACGGCAGCATTTCCCTATCCAGGAGCGCTTGGATGTTATTTCGCGCGAGCGAGTAGCGGCGGGGAGCGGTCCGGTTCTCGGTTCTTCCGCGCCCGAGTCAAACTTCGGGCCGAAAGGGGCACGGCGCAAAAATGCGTCGTAGCAATACGTATGAAAACATTGGAAGAAAAATCCATTACATTAATATGATACGTACAGTAAAATGAAAGCTTAGAAGATATTAATTTGCGAAGCATTTTGAAAATTAGATTTTTTTGTTAAGCTTGTCCATGCATATGCATTTTTTTAGATTTGATTTCGGTGAGCATGGATAATATGCATGGAAATACAACACATCATCTTTTCTTTTTATCCTCTGAATAATGTTACAAGTATTCCATCATCAATATGGACTTTCTTTATTCACGGTATATTAATTTCTTTGGGCGGCTTAAATGCTTCTTTCAAAATCTGGGAAATTCGTAACAACCCTGTTACGTACGAAGACACTCTCGTGACCTCTTAACCCTATCGGGAGTTGGAATGCATCCGGCCAGATTACGTAATTGCCCACGGGGTGTTATAGCGTGGCCCGATTTTCTTGGAAATCAGTTTCCGTTGAGAACAGGCGTGTTCCCCCACTACTTTAGACTCGATTTTCAGGATATAAAAAGGGACGCGTACAGCTCATCCTCGGATCATACTTATATCAGAAGTCTAGCTAGTGAGATCGGATATTAAAGTCCTTGTCAAGCATTTCAAAAAGTTAGCTAAGACCTGCATAACAAATCCCCGCATTTCAAAGTGCGTGAAAACCGAGAACGTTGGAATTAGCTTCCGCGACTACACTTTACAGTACCATTTGTAAAACCTTTACTTTATTGAATATACTTTTATACGTTCATGTATTTATAATTCAGTGTTGTTCATTTCAACTCTAGAATAACATCTAAATTCCCATTTAGAAGAGAACCCACAAAGGCACACTTTTACCGCTCGAAGTGTACCGAATTCTTAAAAGTTACGAGGCCCATACTAACAATCTTAGTGGTTCCCTGAGATGAAATAGGCTCGGGTGCGTCCACAAAAATCTTTCCTAGTGGCTCCCTGTGATGAATTAGGCACAGGTCCGTCCACGACTACGAACCTCCTAGTGGCTCCCTGCGATGAAATCTGCACAGGTTCGTCCACGTAACAAACTCTAAAAAACCAAACTCGCCATTTCCTCGGCTCTCGCAGCCGCTTAGCCCTGGCTCGTAACAAAGTCCCTTTATGTTAAAATAGTCTCTAAGAATTCAATACCGTCCTACTATAATATCTCCTACTTTTCGGTAATAAAGACATTTCCAAATTACGTGTTACAATGAGCCACCGTGCAGTCTCGTTATTGCCTCTATTTACGATAGGGTTGCCTGCAGTTCGAGCGTTTTGGTCAGATACGTCTCACCCTAACTACCTGCTCATATACGCGCTTCATGGTCATATTCGGTAGTAGTACTATTATTCCAATTGCGGTTTACACCATGTGCATAATTCTTTTCAGACATAGAAAAGTAAAGGACTACTAACATCGCATGTGCGTGGACCAACTGCAACGGTTCTCAGAAACGCGAAATATATCATTAATACAAAAATCGAATTTTGAAAATGCTTCTCAAAGTAATATCTTCGAAGCTCTTATTTTACTAACATATTACAAAGTGAAATTATACAATAATTAAAAATAAAGACTAAAACGGTCGGATCGTGATACGAGCGGGGTCTTCATCATGAACGAGCGCGTGTGAGAAATCATGCTATTCTCGGCGTCGGTCGTTTACTTTTCTATATCTGAAAAGAAGTATGCACATAGTTTAAATCGCAATTGGAATAATAGTACTGTTACGTCCAGCGTTACGGTCGTTACTCTACTTATAATTTCGGGTCCTGGGTCTTTTAAGGTGCTAAAGCACGCCCTGTGTAAACTTACCGGTGAAGTACGCGGTTTGGATTTGGAACGGGAGGAATAGGAAATCACTCTCGTTTATAATAATAATAAAGATATATTCTAACGATAAAAAAATAACATAAAAGATACAAATAAGTCTTAACATACCAATGGTGATGAAGATGAATGATACGTTCGAGTCGCTTTAGTCGGTTCGATCGGGATTACGGGTCCTTGAAAGGGCGGAAGACTCGCTGGCGCTCAGAGCCGTGATACAGCGTTTAGGCACTGCGGGATACGTTGTCGCCGTCTCGAACGTTGCACTTCGCGGTCCGGTGTCTTATAAAACTCGTCTATAGGTCGCGCGTAATCGCAAGGTCGCGTCGTACAAGGAAGAGATATCGTCGCGAAACCCGAATTGAACAGCTAAGTGACCGTTGTCGCTCAGCCCGCTGTCACTTATAAGAGATTAAAGCGGAGCGCGATTGTCGAAGAGCGAACGAATAAGGCGTAGAAGAATGTCACACGAGCCGAATCTGTCACGATGTAAATGAGAGCCGGAATACTGAGCGCTTCCCCGGTTTTGAACAATCCTTTTATAAGTTCTTCCCCCCTTCCCTTTGTTAGAAAACGCGCAAGATACGGGGTAGCAACAGGCTATGATGCACGATGGTCGCCGAAGCGAAGTTTTAGAATCGCTGACGTTTCCGTCAGCGGCTTGGAAAAGGACAACCACGCCCGTTGCTTCCACGTGTCACTGAATTAACGGTTTTCGCTCTTTCTTCGCGTTTGAAAGTAATATGATAAAAGTGTGCAATGAAAAGAGGTTCTGAGAATACAGGATATAACAGTACTACTACCGAATATGACAATGAAGCGTTTCTCAAAATAATATCTTCCAAGCTTTCATTTTACTGTACGTAACATATTAATGTGATGGATTTTTCTTCCAATGTTTTCATATATATACTGCAATAGTTAGAATGAAGGTAACATTTAATTATAAGAATAATTTGTGTATAGTACATATAAGAGAATATGTATTTGTGTAATATAAAATTTAAATATTATAGAGGAATAAAGACATCTCCCATTTTTTTAATATGCTTCACAACTTAATATTTTTGAACCTTTTATTTTATTGGCAAATTACAAACTAAAATGACACAACAAGTAAAAGTAAAAAGTAAAACCGTCGCATCGGGATTCGAACGGGGTTTTGGACGGGGTCTTCGTCATGAGCGCGTTAGAGAATTCATGCTTCGACTCTTGGCGTTTAGATTGCTTTGGATTTGAGATTTTTGACCTGGCTTTGGCCACTCGCCGTCACGTCGTGACGTAGGACTTTTGCTGAGAACACCCGAAGCAGAGCGCACACGGACAGAGGTAGGAAACGCTTGTTTTGGGGAGTCGCCGAGTAGGATGTAGTGGGAGCAGAGCTCACGGACAGGCTAGAACATGCTTGTGTAGAATACCCACGGGAGGCATGGAGAGGGTAAGCGCTCGCGTAAAAATCCCACGATTCTGGCATCAGTGCCAGCGATGCCAGAATCATGGGTCGCTTTACCCCCACCACTCCGCCACCCGCGAACCATCGTCTCCCACTATGACGTCCCGGCTACCCCCACTTTACGTCACACAAGCATATCCTAGCCCTGTCCGTGTGCGCTGGCCGACAAGAGACGGTGAGCTATAGTGAGAAAAGCGTGGGTGGTCTACGACCCACGATTCTGTGAAAAAGAATATCGATAGGTCTCGTACCAGTCTCAGTGGTGTCATTTAAAGTAATATGGATTGCAACTGGTACGATAGGCCGACCGTAATCACCGCGCGTGCGGCTCGCTTACCCGAAACGGGGCGCACGGCTAAACAGCTCTTTGTGAAGTCAATGACAATTTTCAATAGCGCATCACTATTCGAAGTATATTGTTTTTTCGAGTGGCTAAGGCATTCTTTCGAAACCCTTGAAACTCCTAATTACCTCTTTTCAAAATACTCTTTTGACATAATGAAACAATAACGTATTCGGCGACGCTTATGATTGCACTTAATTTAAAGTTCCTTACCGTTGGAATAGCTTTTAGAAATTCATTACTGTCGAAATTTCTGACAATAAATAAATTTCCAAAGTATTGCAGTTAAATCTAATAGATTTCTGTACGAATATTTAGGGTAGTGATGATTAAGATTATACGGATAACATCTAATTGTAAGAATAATTTGTTCATATATAACATAATATGTATGTATTGTTACGACGCATTATGCGCCGTGCCCCTTCCGGCCCAAAATTCGACTCGGGCACGGAAGAACCGAGAACCGAACCGCCCCCCTGCAACTTCTCACTCGCGCGAAATAACATTCGAGCGCTCCTGGAGGATTCGTAGAGAAATGCTACCGGTAGAATTCGAACTAATCACGTGGTAATCTCGCGCCGAATTACGAAATCCGGTGATATCGAAGGCGCGGGCCGCGACGACAGTCGACCGTCGAACTGTTATCCTTTGTTAAATTACCGACACCTGTTGTAACGCGGTCTCGAGAGAGGCCGGCGCGAGAAATCTAATAAATTTTTATTCGATCTGTTAACCGATCCCGAGAGGTGGTTTTGATTTCTCTTACTTGTCTGTATCGTCCTACGGGAACTCCTGTCGCGAGGAGAGTCTATCGTTCCGTTATTTGCGAACCCTGGGAACCCTGGTTTTATCGAAAAACCGTCGGTGGGTGCTTTCTTCCCGGTCGTTCGGTAGATTTCGGCCCCATCGTAGGGGCAGGTTTCGGACTGTTATTCGGGGGAATATCGGTCGGTACGTAAAATACAAAATATAAAGAGCACTTTGTTCGTGCCGTATAACAGCCGCGCGACCGGCTGAAATCGCGGATAACGTAACAGTATATATAAAAAAATTAAAATACTGAAGTGGAAACATTTATTTTCTTGTTTTTAAATGCCTCACAAATGAATATTTTTAAGTTTTTTATTTTACTGGGAAGT
Organism: Dufourea novaeangliae; assembly: GCF_001272555.1. Lineage (NCBI taxonomy): Eukaryota > Metazoa > Arthropoda > Insecta > Hymenoptera > Halictidae > Dufourea > Dufourea novaeangliae. The sequence goes on along the minus strand of NW_015374087.1, from coordinate 66,789 downwards.
TACAAAGTGAAATTACAAAATAATTAAAAATAAAAAGTAAAACCGCCGCATTGGAATCCGAACAGGGTCTCCTGACTGTTGCTCCCGCGCTTAGGTATCCGGGCATCACATCCAAAACGTGAATTTTCGTCGCAGTGAGAATTCAGATTCGACGAGGGTCTCCGAGGTTTCCTCATTGTTTACGTTGCCGAGTGACGTATCGAATGTCGGCGGAAAAACCGGAACGGGCAGCGCACACGGACAGGACTGGGATATGCTTGTGTGTGCCAGCACGGTGGACTTAAAGTGAGGGTAGCCGGGACATCATAGTGGGAGACTATGGTACGTCGGAGTGGGGAAGTGGTGGGAGTAAAGCGACCCACGATTCTGGCATCACTGATCAGTGTAGTGTTGTTAAAATGAGCCTCGAGTCTTGAGCTTTAACAGCTCGAGTCGCGGTTCAAACCCTAAAGGCTCGAACCCTCAAGGTTCGAAGCTTGAGTCGTGAAAGCTCGAGTCTTTAACGCTCGAGCCTTTAAGCTTGAAGGCTCGAGTCGTATAAATT
>NW_015374087.1:41163-65566 GCF_001272555.1 Dufourea novaeangliae | reverse complement strand
TGTAATATATTATTATATGATTCTAATGGGCAATCACTCTTTGGCGCTGAAGACAAAACCAGCAGAAACACGCTCAGCAGTGAACGTGTTAAACATAAAAGCCTCGAGCTTCGAGGCTCGAGCCTCGACTACTCAAAGCGTTGAAACTCGAGCCTCGAGCTTCGACGACTCGAGTCTTGGAGCTCGAGCCTTGAGCTTCGAGCTTCATATGATTGTAGCCTTAAAGACTCAGTCTTTAAGGCTAAGCTTTGTAGCTTCAAAGACTCGAGCTTTATACAACACTAGATCAGTGCCTCCTCTTTTAGTTTCTCTACTAACACGGACGCGTGACCCTTTTACGCCGTCTGTGTAAGCGTAACCCCTCTACATACATTCTTCTACCTTCTTCCAATCTCCTTTCTTTATAATCGATACCACCACTCCCTCTGTCCATTTTTCTGGCCATCCTTCCCCTTTCAAAACCTTATTACATAGCCTTCATAGCTATTCCTCTATCTCTTCCCCTTCATGTTTCCAGACTTCATTGGGGATCCCATTTCCCCTCAACGCCGTTCCCTCCTTAAGGTCTTTATCACCCTCCTTATTTCCTCCTTTCTAATCTCTCTCTCTCCATTATCATTCCTCCTTTTTTCCCCTCCCTTTCTCACTCGCCTTTCCACACCTCCGAACAACCCCCTAAAATACTCGTCCCATTCTTCTATTTTTACACCTCATTTACGTCCCTTCTTCTTATTCTCTCCCTATTTACTATGTTCCATATTTGCCTTTCCGTTCTTATCTCCTCCACTTCCTTCTCCCATCTTTCCACCTCCTTTCTCTTCTTTTTCTCACACAGTTCCTTATACTCCTTTTTCCTCTTCCTATACTTTTCTCCTCCTCCTCCTTCCTTTTTCCATCTTCTCAGCTCCTTGCTCACTTTACTTTTCTCTTCTCTACACTCTCGATCCCACCATCCCATCTTCTTCTCTCCCTTCCGTCCCTTCCCTGTTTTTCCTACTGCTTCTTTTATTCTTCCTTTCGGCTCCCTCCATTTCTCCTCTACTCTTCCCTCCCCTCTCTCACGCTTCTGTTCCATCTTCGACCAGGAACGACAGCTATAGACCTCAAAGATTCCGTTAGCTTTACAATTTTACCTTCTTTGTCTCATAGCACGTTTTAATTTGAACTTTACGATGTACAAAAGACCTCCAACATTTGGTCTGCAATCCGCTTGCAACAAACCTGGGCAATAAAACAGTCATAAACCCTACCATTGGGAGACTCTCGACATTTTTGCTTGCACCCGCTTCGCCGTGAAGGGGAGGTTTCCACCACCACGTCACTCAGGAAAAACCTGAGAATATGCTTTCTCCAGAGTGCCACCAATCAGAAAGCGAGATTTAGTCAATGCGTTTGGCGAAATTTCCTTAAATACAGAAGAAGCGCGACTCGGCGTCACTACGACTTTAAACATCAAGCAGTCACATTCGTTAGTCACTATTAAAACTCTCGATCACGTCACATTCTCTGCGAGAAACGAATATTTACGTCAACAGTTTGTAATTTAAGTGTTAGTAAAAGGCTGCTACTGAAACCGATCTATTCGATCATTCCTGCCACCCTAACTAGACTTCACGAGAACCTTTGTGAAGTGAACGTCTTGTTTTTACACCGTCGCAAACCAGCAAAGCGGATTTACAACCCGCGAAATTTTCGAAGAATTTCGGTGTTTCGAGACGTAACAGCTTCCTAAAGTTCTTTCTAAATTCCTTTATTCCCTCCTCTGTCCAATTTCCTCTCTCCCTTTTGCCCTCCCTGTCTTTTTTCCCTTTTCCATCCCATTCCCTCCCTTCCCCTTTCACCCATACTGTTATTGGGAGATGATCCGACTCAATTCTTTTCTCTACTTCTATCCTTTCCTCCCTCTCACTTGTATCTTCATTTCCTATTATATAGCTTATCACTGAGTACCCCCTCCCTCCTGTGAATGTCCACTCTCCTTCCTCGTCTCCCTTTACATTTCCATTTAATATTCTACACCCCCTCTCCTCCAAATATTTACATAAATTCTTTCCCTTCTCATCCACTTTTTTGTCTTTCGACATCCTACTTCCAATTCCCCCCTCCACCCCTTCCCCCATATCTCTCCTCCCTCTCATTCTGTCCTCGCGTTAAAATCTCCTATTACCACTCTTACCCTCCACCCTCTCTCATCTGTCCACTCCTTCAGTTCCTCTAATTTCCTCTCCAAATCTTTATTTACATATACCCCTACTACCCTTCACCACTTCCCCCGATCTTCACTTTCTTTTTCATCATCCCCTCTATTCCCCCTCCTTCCTCATCTTTCCTTTCCAACGCATTTCTTATTCCCGTTATCATCCCTCCTATTGCCCTTCCTTTTTTACTTTTTCTCTTAGCCCATTGTCCTTCCCATTAATATCATCTTGGTAGCCTTTTCCTAACATACTCCCACTCCTTTTCCTCTACCCATGTTTCACTCATCGTTATCACGTCCCATTCTTCCAAACCCTCGAGAAATCTGTATCCTGGTTTCTCACCCCTGCCACATTTCAGAATGCAATTTTGTGATATCCTTCCCCCCACCTTCGCCCTTCCCCCTTTTCTCTTTCACTCCTTTCCCTGTTCCTCATACAACCGTTCTCCTATCTCATCCCATCTTTTCATCTTCTCATTCACCCTCATCTTCATATACCCTACCAGCACTTTCTTCCCTTTTTCCCATTCCTTTTCCGCCACCCTTTCTATCTTCCATCTCACCTTCCATCCCTCCTCTGTGTAATCAGCATCTATCCTGTCCCTCCTGCCCTTTAGTTTTTTCTTGGCCTCCATCACTTTCCTTTTCTTCTCTCTACCTGTCAATTTTACTAGTTTTAGTAGTCATTCCACTCCCAACTTTACCCCATCTCCCTATCCTTGTTACCTCTTTTATCCCCCCCTCTTCCATCCCCATCCATTCCCATAATCTCTTCACTTCTTCTTTCACCGCATTTTCCTCTGTCTTCATCCCCCTTATCACTACAATATTCCTTCTTTCTTCCCTTTCCTTCTTATCTTGCCTTACCTCTATCCTTCTCAATACTCTTCTGTTTTCTTCTATTTCTGCTTCTACATCTCTTTTCCCTTTCCTTCCTTATTTCTTCTTTCACCCGCCTTATCTTCTTCATCAACTCCCTTATCATACTACCATCAGCTACGGCACTGAACAGTCCAGGTAAGCAAGCAATGGGCGCGTGGCGGTAAAACGCCGCGTCTACAGAATCCAATAATTTTCTGATGAGGCTTGACACACAGAGGCATTTGTGTTCCCCGCTATAAGTGTGATGTGTGTGTGTGTGTGTAGGTGGCGCGATATGCGTTAGAGTACGTTAATATGCGAAGTACGTTCCTCTATGTACCTGCGCGCGCGTTTTTCATTGTACGTGTAAGCCAGTACAATAAACCATTTATTCATCTTTGTTTAAACCCTAACATTTACCTAGAAAATTCGTGCTAGGTAAAGAATTTTTCGTAAAAACTCAAAAATAGTGCATAGAAAATACGCACATCGGCACTTTTTTAAACTTTCACGGCTATCTACAACCATTATGAATTACACAGATTAATAATTAAATACACTGTTGTATGCAGGAAACTCTTCTCTATGTTTCAAGATTATATTGAACTTTCTAGCGTTGTTAGTTTTCACGTAATACATCATTTATAGTCAAAATCGGGTGTTTTTACAAAAGCTCATGTTTTTCAAAAACTGAGGGAGATTGAGAAATTCTGCTTACGGATTCGTGATCTGGACGAGGAACTCTATAATGATCTCCCAATGTATATTGCAGATTAAACATCGTGTTGAACAGTGTTAGTAATTATTTTGGATACTCGACCTACTCTCAGTAGTTTCATTTACTGTCACTAGTTGGCGTATCAAAATTCTGACTTTCCCAATATATGTCGACAAGCTGCATTCAAATCTGACCGCAGAATATGTCTAAATGTTGAGAAAACTGCAATTTAAGTGAAAAAATCGATAAATATCATGATTATTCCAGTTGACATGCTTTGACAACAGCTTAGTTTAAATTTAATTTGTTGTCAATGCATGTCTAGAGACTATATTTGAACTGAAGTGTTATCAAGGCATGTAAATCAGAATAATCATGATTTGTGTCGACTTTTCACTTAAATCGCATTTTTCTTTAAATCCTAAAGGGTCACACATATTCGGTGGCCAGATTTGAACTCAGCTTGTCGAAATCTACAGGAAATGATGTGTAACAAGTCATGGAAAAAATTCAACCACTTCAAATTTAGGTTTAACATAGATTTCCAAAGTCATAACTTGCATGTTATACTTTTTTCGTATTTTTGCCTGATTCTACAATCTGTTAGTTTTAACGTCGAAAAAGATTCATGCTTCTATCTTATTTTTATCAAAAGTTCTACGATTTTGACACCAAAGTGAGCATTTGTTTCATTGCCTGCCGCGACTCGTATACCTGAAACGGGGATATACATACCAGTCAGTTTCATAACTCCTTGAGAGGCTAATTTTAATTGCTCTAGCTTTCTGAAGAGCTAATTTTGTAAGTAAGATTTCAAGGAATATAATCATGTTCTTTTTTAATTTAAACACTCCTTGTCTCTCACAGAGTAAATCGCGAAAGAAGAATTTGTTTATTATTTTCATTATTAAAGAATCAATTTTTCATATAACAAAAGAATTATTATAGTAGGGTAATCGTTGATTAAAATAATCGAAGAACGAACTCAATACGATAAATACTTTTCGAGATATAAATTCTTAAGTATATCGCTGTTTCACGAAAATAGGCAAAAATCGTAAACTTCGGTGGTCTGCATTTTTTAAACAAATCTGGGAACAGAAAAATAATTACTTAACCCCCCCCCCCCCCCCCATTAGTTTCACGTGGACTACAACATATTTTATTTCGGCCCGGAAGGACACATATCATTCGCATGAAATTATATTCTGTTAATATAAAATAAGGTTACTTTTAAATATGCAGTTTATCACAAACGTCTCTAAACAAAAGTGAAAACAGCAATGTTTTGTAAGACATTGATGACTTTTTGTATGAATTATGTAAAACAGTTTCCTTGCGAAAGAGTACATTGTACAAAACCATTATACAAGATTTAAAAACATCTTTAATGCTTCCTTTTTCCAAACGACAAATTTCGATATTACGCGAAAAATTTCAAATACGATAATTTCGTTTCCTATCGTATACATAAGTAAATTCTTGCAAAAATGAAACACCAAAAAGGAAAACAGATATTCTGACATAAAGGACATTCAGAGGGTTTTGACCACCGTTCTTTCTGCAATTTTGAAGAATTATTAAATCTGTCCAAACATTTGTACAATTGGTGTGAATAACGTAACTGTTGAGAAGGAATTCATTTTCAATTATAGATAATATTCTGCAATAAATTGCTAATTCAACTTTAATTTGGAATTAGCAACTGTTATTTTTATTTAGTGTATTAAATAATTAATGTTAGATATCAATGGCTTGAACAGTTTCATGAACTTCGTTTATCTCACAGGAAATATGTTTTCGACATAGTGTTGATAATGCATTTGTCTCTCTATTTTGTCTCGCCTACATATAACCCGTGAGGGGATCGTATTTTTCCGAGACACCTTGTGTACACAAGAGTTTATCCAGCGTTTTGCTCATAGCTATCTTACCGGGCGGGTTAAGGAAAATTAAAGGAGCAATATTTTCACGGCACGTTCGCGCATATTTCACGCAAAAATTGAGAAATTACGTGGCACGCCAGGTAAAGAGCAAAATAACAAAAGTGCCGGGCGGCGAGGCTCATCACCCATGAAATTCACTTAGCCTTTTATTTAACCAACTAGAAGGAACGATGTAATTAATTTGGGACTTCTTTGCGGTCGTTGCGCAATTTCTCGGAGGAGGCAGACATGCAAAGAGCTTCTCCCGAAGTTCCTTGCGTTGCTCGGGCCGAGTGAAAATTAAACGGGACAAATGAAAATAAACAGTCCCGTAAAATTTGTATAGGAACGAATGGGGAGGGCCCTCCTGGAGGGGGCTCTTATCGAACCTCAACAAAGTGAAATAATTTCGTTAATTGATTTATTTCGCAAATATTTGCTTTATTTCGATGCTCTCTGTGTGGGTCATTCCCACGTGACGGACAGCGAAAACTTTCCTCGGAAGGGCAATTCCGACAGTTGTGTACACTGAAAACAACTTTTTCATAACTAACAAAAATTGTGTCAGGCTCCGTCGTATTTATGTAAACTGAAGTAAAACGGACGGAATTTTGATTGGTTTCCGTATCGTTGATACTGTTATGGTACAGTCTATATTTATCAATGACGTAGAGAAATTGTATTGGTTGGTCAAGTATGAAACTTGACAAACGTCGAAACGCAAACTTTGACACTTATTATCTGTCGTTTGGCGCCAAATTTCAGTATCAAGTTGGACCAGTTTGAAAGATGCATATTTTCGCTCTTCATAAGTCATAGTTGTTTGTTAAAATATCTTCATTAATTTCATTAATTGACCCATTTTCGTAAAACTATGGAAATATCGAAAATTCGTGTGGTTTATGAATATGAGTTCCGCCATGGAGACACAGTGTCGGAGACAGCCAGTGATGTCAACGCTGTGTTGGGTGAAGGATCCACTACTAAAGCCACGGTCAGCAATTGGTTTAATAAATTCAAAGATGGGAGTTTCAAACTCACTAATGAGTCACGTGAAAGCCCAGAATAGGAGGTGTATAATGATCATCTGAAAGCCGTAGTAGATTCCGATCCATCTCAAAATACGCGTGAATTGGCATCAATATTGGTTGTCTGCGTACCTACCATATTAGCTCATTTGGCTCAAATCGATAAAGTGAAGATGTTATGTTTTATTTGTCAAGTTTCATACTTAATGACCCAACAAATATATTTTAGAAGTTCAAGAAAAACGACTAAGATTTTCGGATTATAAACCAAGCCGTTGCAACAGTGGTCCTTCTTCCGAAAAGCTGGCCAAAACGCATAATTTCAATGGATTTTCATAAAAATCGCTATTCTCGTGTTCTTTGGGGTTGCTGAATTCAAATATCTTGTCAAAAATGCAAAATTCACAATGAGAAACTCAATACGACTGGCATACAAATGTTTTACATTAATTTTTGTGCAAATTGATAATTTTCCGATGTTTGTCTAAAATTACATAATTAAAATGTCGAATTTAACATGGCAATAGGTCATGTATGTATGTAGTTCAAATATGATATTGAAAGTAATAATAAACAAACCAAGAATTATACATGTTGCTTGAAATAACAAAGTGTTATTTCACTTATTCTATGCGTAAAGGCGAGTACTAGTTGAGGAGCGATGTTGCGTATATGCAATATTTATTACGGCTATACCCGACGATCTAGGGTCATAAAATTGAACATAGAGTTTATTTAGGCTTCTATTATTAATAATTGATTACAAAAACTTGTTCCCACAAATAAAAAAAAGTAAACCTAAAAAGGTTCGTTCAGGAAAAGTGTAAATAGGTACTACAATAATTTCTCGATGAGTGCGACGTACTCGAGTCCACTTCGGAGCATTCGTGGCAAAGCGGAAAGGTTTTCAGCCTCTCATAAATTTGTTTTCTGCGCGAAAGAAAGCCTCTGCTTAGCTTCTGATTGCTGTGTGTCGATTGGTTCCACGGAAAGATTCCCCCAGTGTTGGGCATACAGCCGTTGCTCGTGTCGCATTCATCAAGGAATCACTGTTATTGACACTTTAAATGCGGAGATCTTAAAAAAAGGTGCAATTATGAGCAAGATTTCTCAATTGCATATTATACCTGACATGTAGCTTTAACTCAAGAAACTAGTCACTGTGTGAAGTTCGGTGTATAGCATAACTGTATTTTCCTTCCGTTATACTAAAATATAACAAAGATTCATGACATCTTCAGAAGAGAAGTGCAAGAGTAAATTCAAAGATATTTTCTACTGTTTATATGCAAAGTTTATGTTTATAGCATGTGTTTTAATACTAAAATAGTTTACATATGATTACCTTAAAAATAAACTTTGCCAGAGACATTAAACGTACTAGCGTTTTCAAGCCATTAAGGAGCACAATCAACTTTGATGGCCTACATCTCACTAACCGACCACTATATTCTACAATTGCCAGCGATATTTGTTACACTGATGTGTATACATCAAGTGTGTCATACTAGCAACAAACTGCTATTTACTTCAAAAATGGATTTTGGTCAGCTTTTTGGGGCAAAGGACCACTATGCGTCGTATACAACCCTCCCGAGTCTTCAATCCCTTTCTGGGCTCAACTAAGTAGTTGTTCCAAGGGGGCGTATGACATTACGAAAAAATAACGCAGCAGCCCAGAACGCGACATCCTGAAAGCGTTTCCCTCTCTCTTCACGAGATGGGGTAATATCCGCGGCATTCGAGGGTGACGTACACAATGAAACGACACGCGAGCGTCATGGGCGCGGTGAACAGAAGTAAAACTGAAACGGTCCGATACAAATTACGAGTGCCGGTATCGGGTACGATTCCGATATCCTCCGCGATTTTCTTCGGGTGCAGGCCGAGAGAGAGTGACGATTGCCGGCTAGCACACAATACGGTCGGGGTTCGCAAGTAGGGTGCGGAGATTCTCCTCACGGCTGGAGGCAGCTCGCGAATAAACGGTGGTCGATTCACGTTAATCTCGATATTTATTATCGTCACGCGCCTACCCCTGAGGGCTGCGCTACAATAAATGACCCAGGATAACAAAATTGGGCCTACGCTCGGCTATCGCCGCAATACAACTAGTTAACAAACTGATTCGGTTACCACGCCTCCGCAAGATGGTATGCGCGGTACGCTACAGTTTGAGGAACCCCGTGAGAGTACGCCCGTCCGCTACTCGTGGTCGCGCCCGCGAAACCTCCTGTGAGAGGCTGCGAATCAGATTACAGAATCACCCGAGATGAAAGTGGATGCCTTACCGCTATTATACCTTGTTTCGATGTCGCCTCGGTATATCCGTGGTAGCCGACTCGCCTCTCACACGCACACGGCGCCGGGTCACTGCTATCGTAGTGCTATCCTGTTGGTGCAGATGTTTGCAGACTCTGCAGTCGACCGGGCTGCCTAGCGAAGTAGGCTCCTCCACCGTTGTTCAGCGGTGTGGTCCCCTCGTAGGGCGGGAGCCCCCTTTCCAAATGTCCTATAACGGCTCCTGGTCAGGGTGGGAGAAAACGGTTCCAGAGTCGGGTGTCGCCTAACACTCGTTACGACCGTGTAATTGTGTGCAGATACTCAACCCGGAAAAAGACTCGGTTAGTCGCTATTCGAATCTTTGATATTTCTCATGATTCCTCTAGGAGCGCTTGTGTGCCTGCGATTGCGTGTGGTGAGCGGTGTTTTGCGGGGCAGAGAGCAGTTCGGTTCTATCGGTATTGCGCTCCAAGTTCAAATTTGGAGCGGTCGCGTTACGCTGGGGAAAATGCAGCGTAACAGTACACATTACGTTCCGCGAGAGCACACGAGGCCCAGTGTTTTTCTTTTCTTTTCTTTTCCTCGTTTTCTTTGCTCCGCCGCTGCCCTCTTCGCTTACGTTCGCGCCAGATACGCCATTACTGCAGAGGCAGGCGTGTCTTTGATAAAACTTCGTGGATGTGCGCCTGGAATTTGTCCGAGAGACGATATCGTTTTCTTAAGGAATTCTGAAGTTTCTGTTACGTGTGAGAAGAAGAGACGATTGTCGATACGTAAGGATAGATATTTAACGAGGGAATGTGTCCCGACGTGTCACACAGAGTTTCCGATGAGCCTTTGCACAATAATGCAGCTTGAAAGACAGTAGACTCGCGATAATAACCCGTAGTTGGGGCTCTATACAGTAAATCCTCGATGAATGTTCAAATGTTCTTCGGCACTGGTAAAGAGACATCCTCAGGTGTAACGTTGACTTTTTAATGAGATTTATTACAGTGATAGATCTTGGAATGCTGAAACCAATGGTATTTATTTCAGCCGCATATGGCCATTAATTCATGAAACATTTAATGTTCAGTGCGGAGGAGCCTTCGAACATTCAAGGAAGATTTCCTGTACTTTGATTAATCAGTCGTGGCAGTAGATGTAAACAAAACATTTCGGTGTTAAAACACGTAAGAGCAGAAGCTAGTACTTCTATTAGGTGACGGCAAATGTCTAACGCAAGTCAACTGTTGATGTCAGGGACGGTTGTATCGTTCCGTCATTCGCGTTAACGCTTTGTATACGTAGTCTGCGTCTTTGCTCGGTCCTTGTTTTTTCGCACCTTTTTTTATCTGTATTCATATTTGTTTCGTTGTATTTATATTTGCTGTGTGATATATGTGTTATGTTTGCTTCATTGTTTTGTATTTATATTATTAACCCTCGTACAGCGAATGCAGGGTCATTATAACCTATTTGTAACTGTTGCAATATTCTTTTGAGTTATATGTAAATATAATATATGAACTTAAAGATATACATAAAATTGTATGTGTAATTCCCTTTTCAAATATGCATACGCAAGAAATTCTACTTTGGGTCAAAATAGCTCTGCATTTGTCTACTGGTGCCTCGACTCTGTTATATCCTGTATTCTCATAACCTCTTTTCATTGCACATTTTTACCATATTACTTTCACAACGCGAAGAACGAGCGAAAACCGTTAATTCAGCAACACGTGGGAGCAACGGAGTGATTGCCCTTTTTTCGGGACGCTGACGGAAACGTCAGCGATTCTAAAACTTCGCTTCGAGACAATCTTGCGCGTTTCCTAACAAAAGGAAGGGGGGAAGAACACATGAAAGGGATTGTTCAAAACCGGGAAGGAGTTAGCTTTCTTCCTCGCTCTGTTTTGCGGCTCATATTTCGGCAGTCGCGCAAGACGGTGCTTCGTCGGCAAGCTGAGCGACAACGGTCACTCAGCTGTTCAGATCGGGTTTCGCGACGATATCTTTTCCTTGTGCGACGCGACCTCGCGATTACGCGCGGCCTACAGATGAGTTTTATAAGATACCGGACCGCGAAGTTCAACGTCCGAGACGGCGACAACGTATCCCGCAGTGCCTAAAAGCTGTATCACGGCTCCGAGCGCCAGCGAGTCTTCCGCCCTTTCAAGGACCCGTAATCCCGATCGAACAGACTGAAAGCGACACAAACGTATCATTCATCTTCATCACCATTGGTATGTTAAGACTTATTTGTATCTTTTATGTTATTTTTTTATCGTTAGAATATATCTTTATTATTATTATAAACGAGAGTGATTTCCTATTCCTCCCGTTCCAAATCCAAACCGCGTACTTCACCGGTAAGTATAGACAGGGCGTGCTTTAGCACCTTAAAAGAGCCAGGACCCGAAGTTATAAGTAAAGTAACGACCGCAACGCGGGACGTAACAACTCACTGAACGAGGTATAGAGGCGAACAGTCCCAGAAAGGGATAATGATCGATAGCCAATAGCATGAAGGATCTCCTCGCAGTTCGGTCGACAGATGACAACCCACCAAATATTAACTATAGAAGGCGACAAAGAGGGGGGCACACGCACGTGTGTAAGTCATGCATGTGAGCAGGGCGCATTCGTAACGGTTATTTGTCGAGCAAGAAGCTATCGCGTGTTTATTGTGCCTACATACTACAGTAGACATTCGTTTCCCGCACCATCGTTATCAGCACAGAAGCCACGCCCCTCGTTCACGCGTATTTCTCACACACGTGAAAGTACTCTACTCTGTCGCCCAGAACGCCCAAACCGGAACACATACGGTGTCGCGTTTAACTCGCATATCTCATCGCGGAAAGCGCAGTGTATATAATACTGTTTTAATAATGTTATTATTGGTGCAATGAATATTGAATTGGTGGAATAAATATTGGTGGCAATTTGGTTGCTTCTTGTCTAGCGGATCACACATAATTGGTAAATGATGCTAACCAAGCTAGACATTTGCGACTAGAATATGTCACGAATTATTACCTTTTTCATATAATACCTTAATACTTTATTACGCAGAATGTGCGGAAGAGTCGACTTATGCAATAAAAGTACTTTACTCCATAATATTTCAATATCATTAATAAAAATAAGGTAATCAATTTTGAAAACTTAGAAGATACTCCACCTCCGGAAAGCTTGTTACTGCTAAGTTATAGCCCTCTTCATCCTGAACAGCTTCTGTGAATAAACTTTTCTCATATCTCTAAAAATAACTGAGATAATTAATATAACCGTAAAGTACGCATATCCAGCCCACCCTGTATACAGGGTGTCACAAAAATGTTGTCCGACACGGAAATGGGGCACTCGGGGGGTGAATTGGAACAACTTTTTCCTTAGCAGCAATGTAATTTGCGAAAAACCCCGACCAATCAGAACACGAGTTTGCCAGCCGTGTTCCCGCGCTAGTTGTGGCTACGCGCTACTCCTGTACAACGAAGCTCCGAACAAGTAGGTCAGCATGCATCGCAGAAAGCTGCGTTTAATAGCAAATAAGAAAGACGTAACAAATAAAATCATACTTTTTATCATCTGTCGTTTGTTATTAAAAAAGACCAATGAATGAAGCATAAATGTAGGCAAATTCTGTGTAACGTAAAAAAGACGAATGCACAGTTAGCTTTTTAAACAGAATGGAAATTAATAATTATTTAAAGAGAGAGAGTCAGAAATTTGTAAATTGCTGTTTCAAATAACGTATTAACGAAAAGGTAATGTAACAGAAAATGAACGAGAAGTGATCATAGTTTGTTATTGAGATAAAAATCCGTAGTTTAATAACGGGCAACAATGTCAGTGATAATGAATAAGTCTCGTCGAAAATCGCGAAGCAAAATGTAGGTACAGAAACTTGCAATTATCGCCGGGGAAAAGTCATAGTTTGCGTTAAAATAAGAAAATAATGATGACTAATAATCTGAATAAAACTCACCCTTACGGAAATTCACCTGCAGTTTGCAAACCTGTGCCACTAGGAGGGGTAATACTCCCGTGAACTGAACATCTCTGACGTCCGATTGCTAACCGACTGACAGAATTTTTCCTCTACCCCCATGTAGTTTCCCATCGTTACATTGTGAGTTCACTCCCACCACGACAAGATTTAGGTAGAAAGAAACCAACGGTTCTAGGATAACACGTGCTTTGCAGAAGTGCAAAGAAAGAACCGTCGCGCAGTTTCAACAAGGCACGTAGCCCGTTAATTTATTGCCAAGGTACCTACTGCTTCGAGATAGGAAACAGACATCACGTGCATCAGCTTGTAAATGTCCGAAATAAAGAGGACCACCAACGTACCCGCTGCTTCGAGTTGGAAAGTACAATGTACATTGTTTTCCTCGTGGAGCAGGGAAAAAATTTTACCGACACGTGTGAGTTGACGCTGTTTGGCCCTGGCCGACCACCCTTGTAGCGGCCGGAGCGGACTTTTCGGTTATTTATGGCTGAATTTCTTCGGCCTCGTAACAACCGTGAACTAACAATAGAATTGACAACCGCCAATATTATTACAACTCTGTGAAATTGTAGTTCTCATAAAAATATTTCATACGTATTTCTTTTTAGTATTCCGTTAAATATGTCGAAAATTATTAGAAATATAAAAACCATATAATTTGCAATATTGTGTTTGTTTTGATATTGAATGTAGCTATATCATTGAATTCCAGAATAATCCCTTTCTTAAAACAATCTCAAAAATTCTCAAAAATTCTGTCAACCGGTTAGCAATCGGACGACAGAGATGTTCAGTTCACGGGAGTATTACGCAATGTTATGGTGGTACGTACAGAATAACGTATATGGGGGTGTTGTTGTGCAAGCGTTTGGTTATGTAAAACATCTGAAAAATTGAAAACAATCGGCCCTTTCCGGGCCACCAATTTTCCTAACGTAGTAACAATACGTTGGATTAAAAATACATTAAGTGATTGTGTCGGGTGATCAGTGTTAGTGGTCGTTCAGTGAAGTGAGTACGTATTCGGTGGAATAACCAGGACGCACTTGACGTTACAACCCTTAACTTCGACTGGTGACGTATACCTGCGATCACCTGCGAACTGGGCGATACCCTGCCATAAACGATTTCGGCCGTCAATGACCAGGATCGGTCCAGTGACCTAGTGACACAGGTTTGCAAACTGCAGGTGAATTTCCGCAAGGGTGAGTTCTATTCAGATTTATTATTTTCTTAATTCAACGCGAACTATGACTTTTCCCCGGCGATAATTGCAAGTTTCTGTACCTACATTTTTGTTCGCGATTTTCGAAGAGACTTATTCATTATCACTGACATTGTTGCCCGTTAGTAAACTACGGATTTTTATCTCAATAAGGATCTACGATCACTTCTCGTTAATTTTCTGTTACATTACCTTTTCGTTAATACGTTATTTGAAACAGGAATTTACAAATTTCTGACCCTCTCTCTTTAAATAATTATAAATTTCCATTCTGTTTAAAAAACGAACTGTGCATTCGTCTTTTTACGTTACACATAAAATTTGCCTACATTTATGCTTCATTCATTAGTCTTTTTAAATAACAAACGACAGATGATAATAAGTATGATTTTATTTGTTAAGTCTTTCTTATTTGCTATTAAACGCAGTATTCTGCGATGCATGCTGACCTACTTGTTCGGAGCTTTGTAGTACAAGCGCAGCGCGTAGCCACAGCTAGCGCGGGAACTTGGCTGGCAAACTCGCGCTCTGATTGGTCGGGGTTTTTCGTTAATATCTCGATAACGGAGCCTCAAATTATATTGCTACTAAGGAAAAAGTTGTTCCAATTCACCCCCCGAGTGCCCCATTTCCGTGTCAGACAACATGTTTGTAACACCCTGTATAGCTGCATCGGACGACTGAACGGCCGAGTGGTGGGGAAAGCGCTCGGGTAACTGGTGTCCGGTTCCTACACGGTTCCTGGAATTCTGGTCCTCTACAGCCCCGACTAGTGCGGGAAACGAATGTCTACTGTAGATGACACACGGGGAAACAGAACTCCTATTCCTTTTAACACTAAAACTATCGACGATAAGTATAGGTATATCTATTTTCATTGATTTGATGAAAATGATAAACTTTTGAAAACAATAAAATTTATAATTTAATTTCTTCACTTTCATAGTATTACAATAAAAGTTCTAAACGATCTGAAAAAAGCCATTGCTAGAATATTCCAATCGTCGTTTATAAGAGTGTGCTAACCAGTCATTGTGATCGCTTTGGTAGTTCTAGTGTTAGCGAGATTGAAGCCAATTTTTCAACCCTTTAACTGATAGCACAATATGTATACTGAATTTGAAAATTGTAATTGAGATGATATCCAAGAACGATTATACATACGTAACGATAATCCGTCATATGAAATATAGTACCAAAAAAATGTTAAGATAATAGAATAACAACCGAGTAAAATAATTCTATTTTCATTAATAATGTATATGTAATTTGCTTACATCAAAGCATCATCAATCACATCATAAAGAAATTCTCAATTGAACTTCTAAGCTGCTAATCATAGACAATGTTTATAAAATTGTACTCGTGTATAATACACTTTCATCACTTGTCAAAAGTTTACAAGAACCTAACATTACTAACGACTGATTAAAAATGTTCTATTCCTTAACGCTATATTTAGAACAGTCGTCAAAATAGCGAATTTTATTTTTCCCCTTTCACAATTATTGAAACGATAGTTGCTTCTTATTTATTATACATTTTATAAAAATCGACTTTTATTCATTGTAAATTTGATTTGTTTCTACATTATATTATATGTATATTATATAATTTAATGAAATGTTCCATTCTAGACCAGGAACAACAGCTATAGAATCAAACGATACCGGTAACTTTTATTATTTTACTGCCTTTGCACGTTCATTTTAGAGTTTTTCGACATCGGCCACTTTCAAGTTAGATTTCACGATAAAGGAATAATATACAGAAGACCCGAACATTTGGTCTACAGTCCGCCACATGCGAACCTGGGACCCATCAGCGCCGGGCCTTACTGGGGGGCGCTGACTCGCGGAAAATACGGTTACAATCCCTACCGTTGAGAGATTCCTGGATTGATCGCGGGTATGTCGTATCCTGACCACGTGCGCGATATTTTTCTGACATCCGCTTCGCTCTGAAGGAGAGGTTTTTGACCACCACGTCACTCGGGAGAACCCAAGAATTTGCTTTCCCCTTCAGGGCACAACCAATTAGGAGGCGAAATTTAGTAACGCCTTCGGCAAATTTTAAAGAAGCGCGACGCTATCCAAAGCTTGGAGAATTTCGAGATGTTTCGGAATCAAAATGTCAGAGACACATTCCTCATAAGGAAATAGGACGAGGCGCTCTCGCACTATACTGCGAGCCTGTCGATCATTGCGTGCGCCCAACGTCGATTTGTTGGTTTCGTCCCTGGCTTTCGCGACCGTGTTGCGGCAGAGCGCGTGCGTTAACGTATTTACGGAATCGGCGCAACTCTATTCAAACTATCAATTATCTATCGATATTTTCGCGATAATCGCAATTCGGCGCTTCTCTGAAAAATCCCAACGAATTTTGAACTATAACCAGTAGTGCTTTGACTGCTCGCCAAGCATTCTGTCGTGAAGCTTTGTAACAATCGCAGATCATAACAACCGTCTCGTTTTCAACTCGTGCATCTGGGTTAGGTAACCGCAAATATGAGAGACTGGATGAACACGGAACAGGATAGGTGTGCCCCTAGCATGGTACCGCAACAATTATTCCAGGTGAAAATACCTACCAGGGACCAATGGAAGAGAAACGAAACACTTATGGATAACCAGATGGACTGGTACACGGATGGTTCGAATAGAAACGGACTGGCAGGAGCAGGATGGACAAATGGAACCACGGAAAAACACTATGCGAGCCTGGGAAGAAACGTGACGGTCTTCCAAGCAGAGGCATTTGCGATAACGAGATGCGCACAACTAATAATGGACAAAGGTACGAGTCAAAAAGAAATTCGTATTTTTACAGATAGTCAGGCGGTGTTGCTGAGTGTGCAAAAACTCATGCATACGTCAGTGACGGCAAAAAGATGCAAGGAGCAGCTCAACAAACTGGCATCCAGAGGAAATAAAGTGACACTATGCTGGGTGCCAGGTCATAAAGGAATTTTAGGTAATGAGCTGGCGGACAAGCTGGCGAATTTGGGATCGGGAAGAGCCCCACCGGAGGGGGTACCAAGACAGGTACCACTGGCAGAGGCGGTATTTGCCCTTGGAAGAAGAAAATGGTGCCAGGAGCAGAGAAAAAGGAAATGGGACTGCAGAAGGGTGCAGAGTGGCCAAGACGATGATAGGACCAAACCCCATATATAAAAACTGGAGGGATCTGATGAACCTTCCACGAGAGGACACGCGAAGGGTGGCAGGATTGCTGACAGGACATGCAATACTAAATCACCATTTGGCAAGGATGGGGGAGGTACAGGACGAGCGGTGCGAGTTCTGCGATGAAGTGGTGGCGGAATCGGCCGAGCACATCTTAATGAGATGCCAGGGGTTAATGGAACCCCGCTTCAAGAAACTTCGTAAGGCGATATTGGACGAAGACGACGTACCTCAATTGGCCATAAGGGGATTACAGGAGTTTGCGCAAGAAGTGGACAAGGCCAGACCAAGGGAAGAGGAGGAAGAGGAAGAGGAGGTGTGGTAAGGTGGAGGGCGAGGGGAAGACGGAACATACATAAGGAAAACGGCAGGGGGGGAGGGGCCGAGGGGAACAAGAAAAGGGAAGGGGCGGGGAGGGGGGAAAACTAATCCCACTAGTCTTATTCATTTCAGGCATTTAGATATGTATACGAATAGGTACAAAGGATGTTTGATTGGAATGTATAAAGGACGAATGAACAAAGGAGTGTAAGACAGAACGAATAACGTATAAAGACGCACAAAAGAAGGAAGGATGGAGGGAGGCCGAAGTCCCATAAAGATGAACATAAACATGTAAAGTCGCGAACAACTTATGTAACACTGTAAAATAAAAAGATGTTTATAAAGATATGGATGAGTTGAGTGTTGTGTGTGTAAAAATTCCCGTATAATAAACAGAAAAAGAGGGTATCGATAAGACGTAGGTGGGAAAGGAGAAAGGAAATAAGAGGATAAAAAGGGATGAAAAGAGGGAACTCGGTTGGATAAAGGAGGAGGAGGCGAGCGTGTCAAAACCAGGTAGCGGGAAGAATAGTAAAAAAAAAAATAAAAAAGGGAGCAATAATAAATACATATATATATATATAATAATAATAAAATAATGTTAACAAGAAGGGAAGGAAATAATATTAACATATAAGAAGTAAAAGGTAAGTAAATAAATACATATACATAATATAACCAGGAAACTAGAGATACATACAACAATAAAGAAGAAAAAAAAGAAAAAGAAAAACACGAATAATCAAAATGATAGATAAACAGAAGGAAAAGAAAAAAAAAAAGGTCATAAGAAATTACACACGCGTTTAACCGGAAATCTAGCGACCCAAGGGAACCTGACTTCGCAGGAAGTAGAATAGCACAATAGGGATACGTATAAAGAGTGGGGCTAATGTTTGCCTCGAAGCTCAATCCATGTGGACCTTACGTGAAGAGGGAGGGTGTAGGGGGAGAGTTTCGGTGGCTCTCGTCCAGGCACAAAGCTCCCTCTCAGTCCCCCCCCGAACCCGTGAGGGCACCCGGTTTCACCAACCGAGAACTTACAAGGGTAAAGGGACAGGATGCTTCAGGTTCTCCAACAAGTAGCATATAAACGCGGATCCGACCCGCACAGGTGGGGTGATGGGATACGAGTTGGGAGGGTAAAGCAGACAGGGGGTGTAAGCCTGCCGACTTGCTTCCCGAAGACCACTCGTGAAGAGGCATCACGGGGGAAAAGATAGATGGGGAACCCTGTCGAATCCAGCCGTATTTAGCCTCTCAGTCCCCGCCGTGATCCTGGGACGACGGAAAACTCTTCTCTAAGAGCCAGTACGCTCCACAGGGATCACGGTGACAAAAATTCACAGGATCCGCGGAGAACAACGGACCGGGTGGGTTCCGGGAGGTAGCCCGGGGGGGGTGAGGACCCGGAACCCGAGGACCGTCCGTGAAGGGGGTGGGCAGAAGTATTTGTCCAAGGACGGGACAAATGGGCCTAAATTCCCCCTTCGTTCTCGAACTATTTTTAAGACAGGCATCGGGGAATCCAATCGCGGACGTCGGCACGGGCTTGCGTACACCGAACGCACATTCAAACACCAGCCCGTGACGACGCGCTGTGGGCAAAGGATACCGAAGCCGAATAGCATACGGGACAGCGGTCAAGGACGCGAGGTCAAGAACTGGACCGGGAGGATCTCGACGCGAGGATGCTCCAGGAACAGAAGAAAGCAGATACTTATCAGTATCGCTCAATCGGGCCCGAGGGGTAGGTGGGTTATGGGACGTTCCATGGTATACAACTCTTCGGAGGCCTGGTCGTCCCGTCTAGTTTACGCGTAGGGGCCCGATTGCGATAGCGGTTAGCGGGGCGTATACTGGCGAACCGGGTCCCGGAAACATGAAGAGCATGTCTTTGCGGGATCACGACCCAACGAGCCCCGCGGCCATCGTATTCCGGAAGGCAGTTCTTTACGAACGAAGCACCGGTCGTAAGGTATGGCATTACCAAAAATAGGCCCCATGTGCCGGTAAACATTCGTGACCCCGGAACACATATGTCGACGGGTCACAAAGGCGCTTGGCACACGCTGCAACGATCCGTGGTACGCCTGAGGGAGAGAGCGTCGACCATTAGGGAGGGGCGATTAATGACCCAGAACGCGAACGGTGGTCCCTGATGAACCTGATATTTCCTCTTCGGAGAAATTTCGGCGAAGTCCGGTGGGCCATCGTCTCGCGTCGCGTTCCTTGCAGACTCTAGGGTGGGGGGAGGGCGCGATCTACTCTACCTCGTTTTCCATTCTAGTAAATTCACATACCCAGCTATAATTTTAGACTAGCTTCACACTGGCGGTGGATTCATTTATGGTCCACTGCGGCTCCCGGGGGAGGTGATCGCCGAACCCGACCACGTCTCTCCTTGAGGTCGGCTAGAACGGCCTCCCCATGTATCGCTGTCGGAGTCCCGCGAGGCTCCCTCCTTCTCCTGAAACACGGGGGGTGGTGTTAGATTTGTACGAATGGGGTAACAGAGGTTGGGGGGGCTCCTGAAATATTCGGGACACAGGCAGGTAAAGATACACAGGGGGTTGAGATACAATTAGGCGATACAGCTCTCTCTCGATGATGGAACGTACAAAAAGCACGATATGGCCCGCCCGTTGGTCAGACTCGGTCTGTGGGTGAAGCAAAGAGTGATGCTGGTACTCACTATATGGAGACGAAGGATTGGTTGCCCCGACGTACATACTCCATTCTCAGTAGGTAGGGATGGGACGATCCTAGTGACTCTCCGACCTCCAGGCATGTACCACCTCGCCTCCATGTGGCCCGGGCCGAAAAAAGTTGGTCGGGTGGGAAGCTGCCAGGGGAATCCTTATCCCTGGGTAATGCCCACCCCAGTCCTATTGCAGGGCTGGTGAGATGGCTACAGGCGCTCAAACTAAGCCACTGCCGGGCCTTGGAGGGGAGGAAACGAAAACTCCCCGCTCCCAGGAGAACGATCAAAATCTAATCTAATCTAGGTAACCGCAACACCACAAGTGTTAGATTTATCGCTCTTGACGCTCGAGTATAATTCGTGCCGATATTCGGCGATTCGCGTAAACAATTTTCGTGATCGCCCGTATTGTTTCACGTACGGCACTCTCGATTACCACTTCGCGGCTCTCCAGTGCTCACCGTGTGTAACCATTCTCATGAAGATTCTTAAGACTCTGAACAATAAACTGTTACGGCCAAGATCCCGTATTTTTTCGCTACAACACCACCTTCACTCCGTATCCTTTTCAGGATAGAATTAGCTATCCTAGAGCGGTCGGTTTAATCCAGTGATTGATTCGGCCCGTGTTAAACTCGCATCATAAACACGAGAAGAAAAACACTCAAAGTGGCATTCGGTATCAAACACTCGCATTCGATCATTCGCAGAGTACACTCTTGTTCGATCTATCGACTAGAACAGTTCACAGTTGATTGCTCATCCAGATATTTTCAAGGCTACTCGTTCGTATAGACACGCTCGCATTCTATCGCCGATAAAACTCGTTTATAGTTGAATTCGCGATTCGTAAGTTCCAACAGTCGAACAACAGCACCGATTAAAATTCAATTTCGATAACCTTGAAACGGTTGCCTAATATTAATTTGGTAGGCAACAGTCGCAACTGTACGTGTACCACGACGGTCGAGCCAGGGATTTACAACCCCAGGCAGATTCAAAAGAGCAGTGATAAAAAACACAGAATTCAATAATGTAAATGCACTGAAAGAAATTACAAACGAAATACTGCATTAACGCAACATTGGTCTTTAATGAATTAATATATAAGTGAATGCACAAAATAAAAGTCCATTTCCAAGAACATATAAAAATAGCTTTACGATCTGCATAACCCTAACTATAAGTTACAGCAGATTCTGCTGCCGACGGTTATTTATAGATGCTACGTGATACCATATTTGCGGTACAGTAAATCATAAGCGTAGACCACGGTCAGAAAATTTGTCATGGTTATTCTGGATGAAATAATGCGTAGTACATTGAACAACAATAACGACACAGCGATCTTATTAAATTGTAATAATGAACCGAAATTGGAGCGCAGTGTAGTGAACACCAGTATGTAAATATCATTAGTAATTTCGACACGATTGAATCGTACGGCAGGGACGGAAATTGTAGAAGTGTATGAACTATCAAAATTGTAAAAGAGGTATTGAGAAGATCGTAATGAAAGAAAGGAAATTAAATTATGTATAGGATCAGTAGTCTGATAAATATTATTGTTGAAGGAAATAATATTATATTTTCATATTACGAAAATCTTCCTTTATTCTACCATTTCAGTTTGAAACTTTTTATGCCTGTAGATGTATGAAAAATTTCATAATATTACTAATAATGCTATTTGATTACGTACAACTGTATAATGTACAAGAAAATCAATATGTGTGTTAGTTTACATTACGGCAACAGTCGAGTAATTTGATTCAATTAATTAAGCGGCCAAACGATACAGTTAACGTTGTAGTGACCAAAATAAATCAAAATCAACGTTGTTTGATCAACGGAACTAATTTTTCAGTGTACATGATGATTCGGACAACCTTTACTTGTAAAATTTACGTTTAATTTAGCTAGAAATTATATCAAAGTTAAACGAAATTTACAATTCAAATAATCACTTTGAAGTATAATTAGGAAATTAAAAAATATGTAGTAAAATGATGTAACCTATATTTTAGATATTAATCGGCTATGGTAACTAACAATTAAAGGTTTAAGGGGGGAGACTCCGTGGCCCGTGCGCTGTGTCCGTGCACTCACACAATCAACGGGAACCGTGTATGTATATGCGATGTGCAAGAGAGATAATCGATTTCGTAAATTCCAACTTCTGTCTGAACAATTGCACAAATGAACTTTTCACGGGTATAGAACTCACGGGTAGACTTCCCTACAGGGTGGTCTGGTCCGTATAAACACCAATAAACACATTTTAATTGAAAGAATTAGAATTTTAGAAAGTGTGCGATTGTGACAGACGCCGATGAAAACACACAAGATGGCTGCACAAGTCACATTTTGTCAAATATCTCACGATTTAATGGTTTTTTCGTCAAACGCAGACCAGACCACCCTGCACACCACTATCACACTATCGTAGAAATCCAATTTTTGTCACTGTATCACTTCTGGAACGCAGAAGTTGGAATTTACGATTCGACGCGTCCAGACACAGAAATAAACAGTGGTATAGTTCAAGGATTCTCCGATAGAGGCGTTTATGGTATTTGTCAGTCACTTTGGCCTGCGTTACCACGAGCATCGATAAAACAGAGGGAGTCGGTAAATGTAACCTCGCAACACGTGGTGGATCGTATCGATTGTTTTGTTACGCTGTTGCCATTCGACAATTCTGCCCGTCAGGAGAACGATGGAACAGCTACGGCCTACGGCTCGTGGCGAGATTTCGATTCTCGCGGAACGTAGGAAATAACGACGCGAGGGAAAGAAATCCGAGAATTAAACAATACGTACTAATGTGTGCAAGGATGAACCTTCTTATTCGTACTTGCAATGATGCTTATTTTTTTAATTAATGAAATTACATACGAGATACTTGACATGATATTCTCGAGAAACAAATTGTAAAAATGGCACAATATATATTCCGGGTATTCCACATACGAAAAACATGGAATACTATACAAATCTCTTGTTGGAAATGATATTTATTTATTTTTTATTGACATAATTGACGCAGGTGTTATATACTTACACAAATATTTCATAAAAGAGACACAAAAGGAACACAATTAATCGCATACGCTCTGTCAATCTTTCATTCGTCGCCCAGCGGAGATAGATTTTGTACTAACAACTGATTGCTGTCGCATGCGTACTTAGCGTATCATCTTCGCTGCGTCTGCATCTGTTCCAGTACGTATTTTGTTTTAAAAATTGGACCAAACGACTTGAGTTTTTTTGAGAAGCTAGAAGGATTAACTTATTAGATGACATGTTTTCGTTATTTCGAAAAAATTACAATTGTTGGAATAGCGAAGAAAATAGTAAAAATATTAAAGAAGTTCTTTTTTCATTTTTTTTCTGATCCTATAGTGAAAATTTAACAAATACCTCTTATACACTTAATTAAGATACATACACGCTGAAAATTGCAGGGTATAAGTTACAAACTATTAAAAGTGGTTAGACTTACAAGTTTGAGTTACAAATAAGTTATAAAACTAAAATACTCGTACTTTCGACTTATAAACCTGAAGATTTTTTACTACTTCGGCGCTCGTAGCTTCTTTGCTTTGACCGACGAATTTTGTTATGACTGGGTCCGATAATGGTGGCCTGACCTAGGTCACTCTGAAAGTCACCATCGGGTGTCGATCGAAAACGAAGAGACAGGAATACTGTTTCGTTGAACGTCGACTAGAATGGTCATAAAACCAGCTTTCGATTTCACTATTGTTATTAAGCAGTATTATTGATATATATACATAGATAGTAATGATATACTTAGTCATGGCAATAAAGAAACTGTAACATCGCAGCTTCACTTTTCTTTTTCTTAGATATACATATAAGTGTACAAGAGGCATATTTCAAATGTTCATTATAGGCTAACATAAATAAGTTGAAAAAAGTGTCTGTTA
>NW_015374087.1:38206-39739 GCF_001272555.1 Dufourea novaeangliae | reverse complement strand
ATTCCGGAGGAAGCATTAGACGCGCATGCAAACAGTGTTATGCAAATAAAAGTTGTCAAATGGGCAGATCAAGAACACGAGATAATGTAAATAAAACAACAACTTATTGTCCAAGTTGTCCCAACCAACCCCAGCTTTGTATAGAATGTTTCAAAGCTTGGCATTCTCCATAATTTTCTTAATAAACCATTTTAATTAAATTCATATGAATAAATATAGTTTATATTAAATAATATTCAATAGATTTGTTACTTATTCTGCGAAATATCTTTCCAAACACATACGAATGATCTGCGCAAGTAGTCAAATAAGCGTCACCCCAATACGGGTGACGCGGCCCGATCCGAAACTTGACTGTCACCCGAATACGGGTGACGCGGCAGTCAACGTGTTAAATCATGACTTAAATACTTTAGAAAATTACAATATTATAATCGGCTGTAAATTGTGCAACACTGAACACAATTAACTAAAACAAACGAATAATTCTGACTACTTTCGGAAAAAATTAAAAACACGCGTCGAAAATTAACAGAAGAGAATTAGGAAATTATATATTTATGTAAAATTACCATTTACCCGTTTCTACCACCAGTTACATACACCATGTATATTACTATATTATACAATTTCGTTTAGTATTCATTCAATGCTGATAATTCTAGTGTTAAACTATTAATATTTTTCAAATATTTTTATTATTAAATTATTATTTGTGTGGAATAATGATCGGTTCATGAGTTATACTTTAAAAATTTAGTGGACTGTATTTTGATTTGCGTTGACATGGAACGAGCCAGGATGGAATGGATGTCTGGTGACAGCTGCGTGGCAAGTAAATGTATACATTTTGACTTTGTGATTTCTTTTTTTGAGTCAGTGTATAATAAAAACAATGAAGTGAGCAAACCTGCAAGGTGCGAACAGTGCGATCAGGCCATGTGAGTCTGAATGATAAGAGCTAATGTATGTAGACAGCTTTTTGTTATAAAGTACATGGTCACACAATGAATGTTTCTTATTTGTAAGAGAGTTTAAAGAAATTGAGTAGTGTGTGATTACCGTGAGTGGATGTAGACTGATTATAATGATAGTTGCAACGAGGTGGTCCTAAAGCACCTCGTGGCCTCCGATGATTCGCTCAGGAAAAAATCGACGTCTCGTTGGATGAGTTGATCTGGTACTATTGTCGGTGATTCGAACTGTGTTGACGGAATGATTCGCACAGGTGTGATCGGTTCCTTCCGTCTCACATAATGCTGAGTCGTTCGCGTTGAGTACTCGGTCAAGAAGGTAAAAGACAAATGACAAGATGTCTTTCCGCTCGCAGGTTAGGAAGACGGATGTGACGTATTGTCACGTGACACTGGTGATAAGTGCAAGTGGTGCTTCGCTAAGCGACGCGCACACCACGCGTCGCTATTGGTGCCAACCAGGGAATGGCTCGTGCTATAATGACATTGCTTCACGTGATGTGTGGCAAGTGGCACTGTCCAGTTGAGGCACAAAAAACTGGGTTATCATGCCCTGATC